>NW_015387042.1:312930-443426 GCF_001527695.2 Protobothrops mucrosquamatus
CTGCGCCTGCGCTCTTCACACGCCTCCTGCAGGGCATGTTTGGTAAAGTTCCTGCATGCAGGCTGCCGCCAAGCAGAGGGAGTAGCACAGCTAAGGAAAAGGGTAAAAAAAAATGGCGGACGGCGTTGTTTGGCGACCCCTGTGAAATGGTCGTGCGACCCCAAATGGGGTCGCGACCCACAGGTTGAGAACCGCTGCTTTAGTTTATCAAATCAAACACAGAAACAGAGATAGGGTGCATACAATATGTCATACAATATGTCAAAATGTAAAACAAATTTGCTGACTTTAGCAAAATTATCCTGGGCAACATACAGTAGGTATACCTTACTCATTGTAAAGAAACCCAAGACCTAGATATCAGCTAAGCTTCCATTGCTATAATATAATCATTACACAATGCAGGAAAAAAGCTACAATGCATTCTTTTGTGTAAACTTTTTTTAAAGAGCAAAAGAATCATGCTGCCCCCAAATAAGTAGTTTAGCTAATGAAATTAAACAGTGGGATCTGAGGGTACGCTAGGAGTTACAAAAAGAAAACTAAAGAATATACCAGGGGTAGGCAACCCAAAACACTCAAAGAGCTACTTGGACCCATTTCGCACTGAAAACAAAACACTGGGAGCGAGCTGCAAAACCCTTTTGATATCTAAAATGAAGATAACACTGCATATATCCTTTTTTACCTTTATTATAGGTGTGTGTGTGTGTGTGTGTGTGTGTATTCCTAATAACTTTAAAAATACAAATCCCAGGCATATCTATACAATGATAGAAAATCCTCGAACTCTGGGAAGGATATAAACCAGCTGTTTATTGTTAAAAAACTAAAACAATAAAAACAGCTGTTTACAATACTAAAAACAACCTAAGCTTTTGCTGGTCCACTGCCAGCATCATCAGAGTGAGTGTCAGGGGGGTGGGGAGTTTTCTTATAAACCTTGCTAACTCAGTTTCTTGCCCATTGACCGTGTGATAGGGCCGTCTGTCCTAATTGACCGTAATTGCCTCAGTTGTCCCGCCCCCCTCGTTTGCATTCCAATTTCACAGTCTTCTTTCTTCCCATTGTTTCTTTTTCCACCCTTCCCATCCTTGTCAATCCCATCTTTCCTAATGTTGTTGCTGTTGGTGTATTTTCCGATCGCCCCCCCCCCCCGCAATCATTCTGGGCTGCACATCTGGATCCGGCATTGTAGGTGCCTTTCCATTGCTGCTTCCCCCTGCTTTTCCCGTTTATTCATCTGCTGTTCTTGCTCTCTGCTTTATCCCTACTAGCCCCATTCCCTCCGGTTTCCCTTTGTGCTTAGGCGCGTGCGTGCACAGCAGCCTCCTGTCCCACTGTCTCATCTGCATTTGATCAGCTGAGGTGACTGCCGGACCGCTCCCAGATTCACTCTGTTGTCTGCGCCCAGCAGATGGCTCTGTGTGCGGGCATGCGCATGTGTTGCGGTGTTCTCCCTCCCCATCTTGCAAATATTCCTATAGGAATACCAGCTGATTGGATGGTGTTCACATCACTGAATATTGTTCCGTGTCCATAAATGTTCTCCACTAAGGGAAGCAGAATAGTAGGAAAAAATGAAACAAAACTTTTTATTTTTTGTTTACCTTTAAGCTTATGAGAACCGTGCCTTACCTATTTGTATTGGTAACATCAAAGCACAGGTTAAAAAAATGAAAAAATAAGTTTAATGTTCTGATTATGAGAAGGAAAAAAAATCACTTCTCTTTCTCTCTTTCTCCATCACCTGTATCATTGTTCCTCTCTCTTTGTTTTTAAATTTGAAGTGATATTTTTTAATTATTGTTCCTCATTACCTTCCCCAAAGCTTTGCATTTTATTATTATTTTACAGAATAATAGCATTTAACAAATCAACAATATAGTGTCTGAGCTTTTAGATTTATATCTCCATCATTAAACCATCTGTTCTTGTCAAAGACAACCTTGACTCCAAAATAGCTGAATATGATAGGAAAATATTTTAAAAAGTGAATGAGTGAAAAACAAACAGGAAGAACTTAACATAATACAGTATTTTTATTATTGTCTAGTAGTCATTATAATCAATAGATCATTAATAAACTGGAAACTACAGATTGGAAATAAGTTTTACAAATTGTTCCTTTTTTCTTTTTTATTTCTTGAATAAAATGTATTTCCTTGATGCATGTTTATTTAGGATGACTTGAGAGTAATAAAGTAGATTTCAAGGTTTATAGTCTTTTCTTTCTTGGTGGCACAGAAAAGATCTGGAATGAATTATTCTTACAGAGATGTTTTTTAACAACTATCTTGTATGTAAAAATAAAATTTAGATCAGGAATATATCACAGGGAAGAGAATTAACTGTCTCCTTTCTTGGACCACATTTTTAAATTCAGACATGTCCCTATTTAATTATTCTTTACAAATGGAAAATTAGGTTACAGGATATGCGATTCCCAGATGTATTTCTGATTGTCTGGTTCCAGTTGGCCTCAATTTAACAAATTGCTTGCCAGGTACAGCTTAGCTTCATTGTTCTAAAGACTCGAGTTAAGAGGTGGAATTTTCCATACATAGCAGAAAATTGTTTATTCTGTGATATAAAATATGCTTCAGGCTGCTGCACCTTAAATTTTACTACATCTTTCATTCTATTTATAGCAATGGCACCAGGTGTTCCATACATTTTACAACGCAAACATTTCATATTAATTGTAGCTGTCAGCACCGGAGCCTAAAAATAGCACATTGCAGCAGGTGAGTTTCACTATCAGTGTTCTGTGTTTTATTTGGATCATACAAATGAAAGCTTCCATTGAAAAGAGAGTTACATGTTTTTCTACTTAAGCTGTTCAACTTGCAGTAGTCTGATTTTGTTTTCTTCTAAGAATTAGAAACCTGTCCTCAAATGGACTTGGAAATTGAAAGCAAAATATAAAGTTCATTGTCACTGTTTCAACCACAAATATAAAAAAGTTCTATAGGTTTTACTTGAACAACTTGGAATGAATTATGTCAGGATATATTGCTCTATTAATTTCAGTAGCAAGAAGAACATAAAGAATTTGAATGATTAACAAAGTAGGACCTTCTAGGCACACAATTATATTAGTAATTTTTCTAGACAAATTGATTATTAAAACCAGAGAAATGTTGATAAGTTCCATATGTCACACTAAATGTATTTCCACATTGGATTTCAAATCATTTCAGAGAGCAAGTAAATCCTTACCCTCCTTCAATTGTGTTAGCAAACATATTTCATTGCATCTTATTCCAGTAAAGCTGGAATACAATGGAAATTCAGTGGAAAAAGCTCACTTCCTGTGTGGAACTGAAGCCATGTCTGGCTGAGCTATTTGTTTGGTTTTAATTTAACCAGATATGTAAACTTAGCTATTATGGTTTACAAATTATAGTTTATGCCATGGTCTGCAACATGAATTGGACCAATTAGAGCATATTCAGGAAATCACAATAAAATACATTGGCACTTAGCTGTAATATGTGAACCAAGTTATTGATCATAATATTGAATTCTGGCACTACCCAGCATTTTTTCTATAAACCTTTTCAATCTAGCACCATTCAGAAAAGTAACTCTCTAAAAGATACCAAAATTGGATGCCACAGTACATCTGATTAATTTCTGTTTATGATACTCCAAAAGAAGTAGACCTCTGTAATTAAGTGTAAGACCAACCATGTGTGGGATTATTTCTAATTAATGATGACACCAAAAATTAAAATCAGGCAGTTTGCAAATCTAATTTAATTTTGTAGGATCATAATTTTCAAAGGCATAATGAATTATGACTTCATTCCAATAAATATAAATGTGTTTGTAATTTAAACTGAAATTGATTACAACTCAATTTATAATTTCTGGGAGTCTGTGATGAAGAACCTAGACATTACAATTTTTTCATATATTTAGGTTTTGATGACTGCAATTCTTTATTTTCCAGAGGAAATGAGCAACTGCAATTAGCAATGGACAGCTGCAGAGACTGATTTTATTTTAACTATTTACTCCAGCCATAAGATCCAATTGGTTTTAAAAAAAATAGGCATGAAACTGTACATCAGCTGTATCTGAAAAGACGTCCAGATAGAATTGTCCCATTCCTTATTCAGTGTTTCTTTTTTTTAAAAAAAATTGAGCATTCATTTTAGTTCTGGCTAGTCAACTTGTGATCAACATTTCTTTTCAAGAACTAAGTGTGTGTGAGGGGAAAAAAGTGTAGACTGAGTGTTGCTACTACCTGGAAGCATATTAGACAAGTTACACATTATCTCTATGTTCAACAAATAACTGAATTTGCTTGTTCAAACTTTTGATGATGAATTAGTGACCAGGTTGTGCTATTAAATGGCATTATGGTAAAGTAGTAGGGTGGTTTTCCTTTCCTTTCAACCTGCATGCGATGATCCATTAAATTTTCAAGCTTAAACAGGAATCTTTCAATGAACATTTCTCCTTGCCTATATTTTTGGCTTTGGTCAAAAACTGGGGGCTAAGTAGTGAGTTGTATGGATTGTTGCACCTGCAGAGTATAGTTACTTTTACTAATCAAGCTCCCCACACACATGACCCAGCTCCATGTTCTCTGCTACCATAAAATAAACACTTAAGGCAACCAATTAGAGGTAGATGTTTATCATGGCATGAAAATGCCCCATGAACCATTTTTAAAAGTTGTGTCCTTATGATTGTCTCTCATTCCCAGCCCATTGCTGAGGCAATTTAAAGACCTAGTCAGATTTCCACTTTGAAGTGGTATTTTCCTACTTCATAGCCAATACACTTTTGGCTATGAATAATACTTATTTATTTATGATAGTTCTTTTATGATATGGCTGATGACACAGGCTGATGACAGAGGGCTAGTGTAAGCACAGCACTAATTGGAAACTTCAGATTGCTATAGAGATGCCTCTTTTCTGCCAGTTGCCAGGCACTACCCTCCATGGACATTTGTCTTAAATTGTGTGAAAGAGCTGATATATCTGCCCTACAATGCCTGAGTGGTGATACAGAAAAGATTCTTCAGGTATTACCCGGACTCTTTATATAGACAGAACTGTGTATATTTTGAAATAATGCTATACATATGTTTTTTAAAAAAAATTAAACATGACTATCAGTCCCTGGAGAGGGCTGATCCCATGCTGTAGAGAATCTGGATTTAAATTGGGAAAGTAAGAATGATCCTGCCAGCTGTGTGTTGCTAGTTCTGACCTAAACGATTACAAGTTTTCCATTGCTTCTGCCAATAAGGGGCTTTATATACTCACTGTTTTAATTATTTTGGAGAAAATATCACCCAAGCCTATGTCATTCTGTATACTCAAAATCTGGCATACTTCTGGATGCAGCAAACCATGAGATCAGAACTGGGCCTCTTGTTTGCTCCCTCCCAAGACTGTCACTCATTTGCAGCAAATTGCAGAGCGAATTGAGAATTTCAATTACATATTCACTTACGTGTACACATTGCGATCAGGGCAAATAAACAATGAATTCCATGTGTATATAACTTTACTCTAGCCTATCTGACAGGTGACAGGCACAATACAGAAAAGTTTCTCATGGTGGCATCCCCCCCGTTTTTTTTTTAGTGTTTACACCATTTTGATGGAGGAGAGGGATTTCTCTTGTTGTTCCTCCTCTTTGACAATGACCCGGACTGGATTATCACTGAAGACAAGGTCATCTCCTTTCAGAAAAGTACTAACCCCATGTTAACAAATAGTTCAACTTTTGTCACTGATGCGGAACATTTTTATGCCAGACATCTGTGTTTCAAGCAACTTGAAAGGTGGCTAAACTTTCATCCCAGAGATTGGCCTATACTTATACAAGCACACCCTGTTATGTGTTATCACATAACAGTGATAACCCTGTTATGTGTTACGGGAGAATGATTGTTAATTGTTTTTCCTACCGGCAGGTGATATTGGGTGGAAGGGGAAGCTGGGAAAATACTGTGCTTTAAAACTGTAAAGTCAACAGAAGTAATTAGTTCCATTACTGAGGCAGATTAGTGCTCGGACATCTTAACAGCCATTTCTACTCTGATAATTCAAGGATTAGAGGAATGTACATGTCCAGTGGTGTTGTAGTGATAGGAGATCTTAGGGCTGTGACTCCTAAGCTGGGGGAGACTTCTAAATTGGGTGAGTGGCTCCAACAGATCCCAGGAACGATGTCAGAGATCCCTGTCCAGAAGGATGCAATGCTAGGAACAGGTAGGGTACTGCATGAAACCCTCAAACTCCCAGGCCTCTGATGGAGGATCTGAGATTGAGGAAGATGCAGACCACCTATATATACACAGCATACACACATATACACAAACAGATGTTTTAGTTTTTGGTCTGGTAATCAGTTCTCTGAAAGCTGAGGAACTTTTCTTAATATGGGTCTATAACATTATTCTGTCTTTCCAATATTTGTTTTTAAAGCTACATAATACCAGGCCATCAAAAGGCACTGATCCATTAATTTGTTGGGAAATGTCACTACTACACAAGAGATAGTACTGGGGTTTTGCATAAAAGAAAGGAAATCTGCTATGTAAACTTTCATTAGGTTTTGCACACTAAACCTATTCACCATCACCTCTCCTCTGATAATTTTCCATTACCTGTTTTAATGGCATCCACAGATCACTCCTCTGTCCATGTATAACTCCTGGAGACTCCATTTTTATTTTTATTTTACAGAAAGATCACACACCTGCACAAATACATACATACATACATACATACACACATACATACATACATACATACATACATTTTCTTGTATGTATGTATGTATATCCAAAGAAAATGTTCTCTGTCTTTGGTTTAAAAGTGCTCTCACTTATATTAAACTTTTCACTCTCTGCGAAAGTGAGTTCCCTTCTCTTTCTCAGAGATACAGTATAATTTAAGAAACATTTTATAATGTGAGAGGGTAGTCAACATTTCTCCTTATATTCTTTTATCCCATCAGACAATCTAGGTCACAGGTGTCAAACTCGCCATGTCACGTGACTTGTTGTGACGTATCACGACTCTTTTTGCCGTCAATGGGGTTGGTGTAGCTTCGGTATGATGAAACCGGCCCATGGCCCGGCAGTTTGACACCCCTGATCTAGATATTTCTCTTTCTTTTTAAAGGACCACTTTCCCATTTACAGTGATGTTAGCTTCTTCTCACAAAGGTTTGCACTCCAGGAACATCATATGGCCACAAAAGCATTTCCCACAGTATTGCCAGAGTATGCCACTGCATTATGAGAAACATATACATGGGGTATTTAGGGGGAAAAATGATCTTTTGGCTCTTGACTATCTCTTACAATGAGATCAATCCAATATCTCTGTTCTTTACTTTGTTCTCACCTCTCAAAAAGAGCCAGGAAAAACATGGGGAGCGCTTGCATATAATGAATACACGTAATGCCATGTCTCATTTCACCTTGTGAGAAAGAAATGTTCGGCAACCCCTGATCAAACTGAGTTAAAGTTCCCAGCTGAGTGAGGTTTGTTGTTGTGTTATGTGCTAAATGTCACAAAGCTTTACTCAGCAATTGGAACTGTATTATGAACCAGTTTGCAAGATAAAATTTCTCATAACTGCAAGCTGGGTAAGTTGATTTTAAAGAAGGAAAGATTGGTTCTAACAAAGGAAATTCATGTTAAATTCCCCCCCGTTGCCGCCTCTCTTCCTTTGGCCAGACATTCCCCTAAAACACAGACTCTTCTTTGGAGACTCAGGAGCTTCTCCTGGACAATGTGGGATATTTTTGATGACTCCACCTTAGCCTCTAGGGAATATCAGGAGACAAGTACATAATGGGAAATGTGCAGGAGAGGCGAAATTTTCTTTCTATAAACTTCCTTCAATTCACTTATCTGAACATTCAGTCCATTGTTTGGATTGTGGGGTCTTTGGTCCGTTCTGAGCTTGATTGTTACATCCATTGTCTGGATGTACACATTCATTGTAGATCCTACAGAGGATTCTACCTATTGTACTTGTTGTTTATCCCCAGTGCACCAGGGTCATATTCAGAGACAATAAACTTGTCTATATTTTGAAAAGATGCAAAAATATTCTGAAAAATATTCTGAGAATTCTGCCAGAGCAGGAGGAGTGAGCAATACATTTTTATTTCAGTAAGAAGCTGTATTCTGCTTTCTCTTTCTTCTGCTGCAACCTTCCATGGATTTTTTTTTTCCAAATGATGTCTGGATATCTTCCGTTTTATATGAGATTGCATAATATCTCTGCTGCACTGAAAATATGAAAGATGGAAAATTAATATAGGGAAAGTACTCAGGGATTCAGTGTCTCCTGTTAGTGTTTAGTTGAATTTATTTGACAAATGTATTCTGTTAGAGACAGCATTTTTTGACTCTATGATTAAGCAAGCTGCACAGAAGTCATCTGGTTTACAAATCACCAGTAAGATCTAGAGGAAGGCATAATGTGAAGTTATTATTTGCAAAAATAATTAACGAATGAACTGGTATCATTGAGTGGCATTTTGCCCTCAATAATTTCACAGTTGAAAATCATCATCATAATCATCATAATCATCATAATCATCATCATCATCATCATCACCATCATCATCATCATCATCACCATCATCATCATCATCGCCATTGTCTATCCACTGCAGGATGAAGGCCTCTTCCGCATATTTCCAACCAATACGATCCTGAGCTTTCTTTTGCCAATTGGGTCTGCAACACTTGATGTCGTCAACCCATCTTGTTTTAGGTCTCTTTCGTGGACACTTTTTATCAAATGGGATCCATTCTATGACTGCCTTGGAGATCATCTGTGGCTTTGGGGTGGATTTCCATCAGTACGCTGATGATACTCAGCTGTACATTTCCACCCCAGGCCACCCCAATGATGCCCTTGACGTGATGGCCCGGTGCCTGGAGGCTGTACGGGTCTGGATGGGGAGAAACAGACTCAGACTCAACCCTTCCAAGACTGAGTGGCTGTGGTTGCCGGCTCCCAGGTATGGTCAGCTGACTCCATCGCTGACTATAGGGGGCAAAACTTTGGCTCCCTCAGAGAGGGTGCGCAATCTGGGCGTCCTCCTGGATCCACGGCTGACACTGGAAGACCAGTTGGCGGCTGTGGCCAGGGGGGCGTTTTACCGGGTATGCCTGGTACGCCAGCTGCGGCCTTTTCTGGACCGGGATGCCTTGCGCACAGTTACTCATGCTCTTGTCACCTCCCGCTTGGACTACTGTAACGCTCTCTACATGGGGCTCCCCTTGAGGAGCACTCGGAGGCTCCAGCTAGTCCAAAATGCAGCCGCGTGGGCGGTGATGGGAGTGACTCGTCGCTCCCATGTAACACCGCTGCTGCGCGAGCTGCACTGGCTGCCTGTGGCCTTCCGGGTGCGCTTCAAGGTGTTGACTATCATCTTTAAAGCGCACCATGGCATCGGACCTGGCTACCTCCGAGACCGCCTTCTGCCACAGATCACCTCTCACCGGCCGATACGCTCCCACAGAGTGGGTCTCCTCAGGGTGCCGTCAACCAGACAGTGCCGGTTGGCGACCCCCAGGGGGAGAGCCTTCTCTGTTGGAGCCCCCACCCTCTGGAACGAGCTGCCCNGCCCTGAGTCCACTAGGAGAAGGGCGGGATATAAATGCAATAAACTTGAAACTTGAAACTTGAAACTTGCCATCAGTTCTTTTTGCTATGTGACCAGCCCATTTCCATTCTTTTACTCTCTTGATGGTATTGTATACTTTCATTTGTTCTTTAATCCATGTGTGGGTCTTTCTCATCTTGTACTGCTGAGCGTGTAGCTTTCCTAAGGTGACCAACTTTTTTTACAATGAGAAGGAGGACACAAATAAATTGAAGAAAAAAAGTGAGTCTAATGCGTGCGTGTGTGCCGTGTCATGTTTCGGTAAGAAGTAAACAAAGCCACTTTTGCATGCGGCGCACTCTCTCAAAACAATTCTCCTGTGCGGAGTGCATGCGTCTCATAATCATGTCTCGCTGCACTGTACCGAGCCTTGACGAATCGTCATATCAAATACAAATATGTCATATCACATGCAACGGGTCGGGTCGGCATCGATCGAATATGGAGATTTACAGATTAGTCTTCAAATATCGAAAAGGAGGACATATAGGAGGACACTTTTAGAGAGAGGACAGAACTTACAAAAGGAGGACTGTCCTCTCTAAAGGAGGACGATTGGTCACCTTATTTTTCCATAGCTCTTTGTACCACTTGTAGCTTTTGTATCGGTTGTGAGGTTAGTGACCATGTTTCACTGGCATATGTTAGAGCAGGTAGCACACACTTTTCTCTTCAGGCACAGGGGGAGGTTGTTCTTGAAAATTATGCTTAGCTTGCCAAATGCCTGCCACCCACATTTAACACGCCATTCAATTTTCTTTATCGAATCACCTTCCACTGAGAACCGTTGGCCAAGGTATATGTATTGGTCTACTATGTCTAGTTCTTCTCCAGATATAAAAAAAATTCTTTCTTTGGTGAATTTATTAAACATAACCTGGCTCTTTTTCAGCTTTATTTTTAAGCCAAATTGTTCTCCTGCTTTGTGCAGCTCTTGTACGTGTCTTTGTAGGTCTTCTGTGAGAAGAGAACAATATCATCTGCAAATCTTAAGTGATTTAAATAGGCACCATTGATTTTT
This sequence comes from Protobothrops mucrosquamatus, assembly GCF_001527695.2. Taxonomy (NCBI): domain Eukaryota; kingdom Metazoa; phylum Chordata; class Lepidosauria; order Squamata; family Viperidae; genus Protobothrops; species Protobothrops mucrosquamatus. The sequence goes on from NW_015387042.1 coordinate 323,622, forward strand.
ATTCCATCTTTTGCCCAATCTACTTTGCGAAATATTTCTTCAAGGTAGGATGAGAAAAGGATAGATGATATTGTATCACTTTGTTGTACACCTCGTTCTATGCTGATTTCTACTTTAAGATCATTAAGGCAAATTGTCACCATTATTTTTTTCATATATTGATTGTAGTAAGCAGTGTATGTATGTAAACAGTGTATATGTCTTAGTTAAACAATGCATTAAATATTGCTTGCTGGAGTACTGAGTCAAACGCCTTTTTGTAGTCAATGAAAGCCATGCATAGAGGCATGGAGTACTCATTATGCCTTTCATTAACTTGCTGAACAACCTGGATATGATACATTGTGCTGTAACACTTCTGAACCCAGCTTGCTCCTTTGGCTGTGCATCATTTAATCATTTGATATTCTTTTTGCCATTATCTTGGTGAAAACCTTGCAGATGACTGAAAGAAGGCTTATTGGGCAATAGTTCTTTAAATTCTCTTTGGACTCCTTTCTTCAGCATTTTTCCATGCATCAGATATTTTTTCTTCTCTGAGACATCTCGAATATAGTTTTGATAATATCTTGTGTGAACTGTGACCACCAGCTTTCAGCATTTCAACCATAACACAGTCATTTCCTGAAGCTTTGCCATTTTTCATTGATTTTATGGCACTTGCTGCTTTCTCCACTAGGATATCTGGCATTTCCTCATTTGTGGGTGTTGTTACTTTTGAGTGATCTTGATCTTTGTATAGCTCTGAATAGAATTTTCCAATTATTTCTAATATTTACTGTCTTGTTCTACACACAGAGCCATCCTCACATTTTAATGCAAAAACCTTCTTTCTTGTATTTACAAGCTTGCATTTTGCTCTGTTAATCCCTTTGTTTTCTTCAGTTGCCTTTTTCACAAGTTTTATGTTAAACTGACACGTTTCTTCTTGAATGTGTTTTCTTATGGTCTTATAAAATTCAACATTTATTAGTCAAGCTTCCCGTATTCTTCATTGTCCATCAATTTTTTATTAAATCAATAATTTCATCAGAGATTTTTGACTGTACAAAGTGTTTTTCCAGTGGTGCTATAGATTTGGCAAATTCAAGGATGTTTTTGACTATTTCTTCATTTTGGTCTGTAATATTCATCTCTTCCAAATCTTGCAATAGACCAAAGCAATTTGATAGATTAGTCTCAAAATCTCTGTTCTCCTCTAACAGCTTATCACTCTTTATTTTTTGTTTTTTGTGACATTTTTCTCATTTTCTTATGCTCTTTTCAACAGTCTATCTTCACTTTAGCTCATACCATTCTATGGTCCAACTTCCAACATTGAAATGATTGATGACAGTACAATTGCAGAATATTGTTTTATCACTTGACATGATGTAGTCGATTTTGCTTGTATACCCAGATGGACTCTTCCAGGTCCATTTTCTGCTAGCTTTTTTCTTGTAAAATGAGTTCATGAAGAATTCTTAAATAAGATCCCCTGCGTGAATATCTGTTGCTTGCAGTTTTACTGAGAAAGATGCTATTTTTTAAGTGCCATAAGTCTGAACATCTATTCTGCACCTTCTTTTGATGCTGAGTACCATAGTAGTTTAACATCATACTTATTTTGTGCAGATAATAAATACCTGACAACCAAACATAATTAGCAACTTTTAGTACTTGTGTAAATAATTTTGGGACATTTTTGAAAGACTTCAAGAAAGGAGACTATAATGCAAAGACAGTGTAAGACTATATCATACATATAGATAGATTTTAGTGGAGGGGTTTTGTTTCTTTTTTGGGAGGGAGCAAAAAATAAAAGAGGCTAGGGTTTCACATAGCTTTATGACCACAGATTGTCCCTTTGTGTATAAATAAAAAATAACTCTTCCATTTGCAACATTGGCTGTCTTATCCACCACATGGATATTCTAATTTTAGAAGATCATGCTTATTCTATAGAATGGAGGGTCACAGCCAAAAGTATTAGGAAATCTTAAGTGCATCTCTGAAAGTTGTATTGTTTCAAGGTAAGATAGTAAAATACCTTGGGAATAATCATATTATCTGTATATAATTAATTTCAATGCAATTTAAATTAAAAAATAAATCAAATGAGATTTTTGTCTACTTTTAAAAACATTTGTTACCCCAACAGGCTTCAGACTGAAGTATGTTATTAACTGATCAAAAATGGCTTATCAATAACCTTAGTAGTATTATCAATTTTGCAGTTGCTGTAAATTGTTAAAAGGATATGGATTAAAAATAAGTTTAACCCAAAAGGAAAATAGAGAAGATTTAACTGGGAACCATCCAGAGTTGGTTTTAAGATGAGCAGCTATATAAATGTTTTAAATAAATGAATAAAATAAATACATGTGGAACAAATACTGAAATATCCCATGCTTGAATCACTCTCAAGAGAGCTCAACTTGTATATGGAAAAATGTGAGCCCTGAAGAAGAGCAGTATCTTGAAAGTATATACTGACCAGTCCTGTAAAAGTCATAACTGTGATTTTAATGTAGCTATTATCACTGTATCATTACACTTTTTCCTTTCTTTTTATTTTTAATGATCTAGTAATATATTTTGAGACCTACATCGAGGGAAAAATATTCTTCAGTCCAACTCTTGTATCTTTAGAGGGTTTTTTTTAAATCCTCTGATATTATGTTAAAGGGCAGCTTTGAAATCTGAGAAATGCATTCATTTTTATAGTCCTTTCCTCCACGCACTCCCTTCTGTATACTCAATCAGAGAAGGCAAGAGTGCTAAAAGATACTATAGGTTAAGTGAGCTGTTAATCCCAGAAACCAGGTGCAAACTTTATCAATATATAACATGTTTTTTGGGGGGGATTATCCAGAAGCAAGGAAAGTAAATTAACTGCGAAATTAGAGGTTCCACTATTATTTATATATTTATGTGATTAATACCTAGTCTTTCTCCTCTAGCAAGAGGAGAAATGGGGAACATTTTTTTTAAACAAAGAGGGAATATAAAAAGTTAAATGTGAAATTTAAATTTAAGAATGAAAGAAATACTAAAAATCACATCAATTCTATTTATGCATTTGTTCAGTTAAAAATGAACAAATGGTGAAAGAAATGTGCCAAAAGAATGCTGGAGATCAAATCATTCCCATTGTCCGGAGCAACACAAAAGACCCATTTCCTTATTCCACAAACATGAGATTGACACTGGGGACATCTTCAAAAGGGCTCTTCCTGTCTATGGACATAACTGGACAGCTTTGTAATAGAAGAGACAATCTATCGGGTAGGCCCTAAATTATTCAGGGTTTTAACAGTCATACTAAATTATCCCTGATCATACCAAGCAAAATGTTTTAGTACAGTACAGTGCTAGTTGCATCATTTAATGGCCTAACAACTGCATTTTGCCCCAATCTCTCAACACTTTATAAGGATAGCCCACGTAGAACATGTTTGGTCTACTGGTTAAGGCACCAGTTTAGAAACTGGGAGACCATGAGTTCTAAAGCCAGGTGGGTGACCTTGAGCCAGTCATTCTTTCTCAGCCCAACTTACCTCACAGGGTTGCTGTTGTGGGGAAAATAGGAGGAGGAATGGTGTGTTGGATATGTTCATCACTTTGAGTTGTTTATAAAAATAATAAAAATGGGATTAAATAATAAATAAATAAATAAATAAATAAATAAATAAGTTAAATAAATAAAGTGATAAAGATGGATGCAACAAGAGGCCAAACAACTGCCAAGTCTCAATGTCATTTCTTCAAAATAGGCCGTATTAGGAAACAAACACCATAAAAATTATTGGAACTCTATTATCATAAGCTATAATACCAGAATAATGGAATACAATAGCAGAATATTGAAAACCTGACTCTCAGTAAAGTGAGCAAATAGTGCCTTGGACCTCATTGTCCAAAATACTCCTTGCTCACAGGATCCACCTGCAATCCAGTAGCAGTCAGGGATCAAGGAACATTCTCAAGCTCTCTCAGGGGAAATGCAATCTTATCCAATTGGGCTGAACCTGAATTCCTCAGTCTGTTTTCTTATACGCTAACAACAGCTCTATCTTGCCTTCATTTAACTTAAGCAATACTCAAAGGTTCCAAATGTGTCCTTGGAGGAGGAGGAGGAGGAGGAGGAGGAGGAGGAGGAGGAGAGCTTCTCATCAGTCTACATGTTAACATAATGATGTCCAAATTGAAAACTCTTGAGTTTCATATAGATGTGCCATTCTAATACACTGGCAGTTGTTGGTACTACAGTTCCATGGAAATGGATCTAAATCTAGAAATTGTTAAGATATATCTGAAGCTGCAATACCCATCTGTAGTCCTCAACTCATAGCAGTTCATTTAGTGAACATGCAAAGTTACAACAAAGTGACTTATGACCATTTTTCACACAACTGTTGTGGCATCCCCATGGTCACCTGATCAAAATTCAGATGCTTGACAACTGACTCATATTTATGACGTCTGCAATGTCTCAGGTTCATGTGATCATCTTATACCACCTTCTGACAAGCAAAGTTAGTGAGGAAACCAGATTCACTTAACAACCCTGTTCACAATGTAAGAATTGCAGTGCTTTACTTAACAACTACGGCAAGAAAAATTGTTAAATGGGGCAAATGACATTTAACAAATGTCTCATTTAGCAACAGAAATTTTGGGTTCAATTGTGGTCGTAAGTTGAGGACTACCTATATTGAAAACTGCTCTTTAATTCTACAGGTCAAGCAGAAAGAAATGGGTCAAATGAACAAGTACTAACCCTCATCTTTTCATATCCTGTTGATATCCTAAACATCTGCAAGCTGAAAAGAACCCAGTATGACATGAAAGTAATTGCCAAGTTTAAAAGCTGGTGACTCATTGCAATACTGGAGTCCAAGTCAAGAATCTGGAGTCCAAGAATCTGATTGACTTGGTCTGCAATGAATAGTGGACATTGTTCAAACGTTCCACTAAATGTTCTGGCTCCCTCCAAGTTCTTGTTGAAGAAAATGCCACACCCTATGGAAGAACAAAGTTGGTCTGTTTTGATGCATTGGAGGCAGAGAAGTAAGTACTCTTAACTGCTTCTGCTGCATTGGAATAGGAGTTGAGAAGGATTTCATTCTGTAGGTGATCCGATGAATCTCAATAATCCTTTCCTTGCAGTCCAGCTGAAATCCCTTTTCTATCATTCTTGGCTCTTATCCAAGGGGCTGATTTGATTTCACAGGAAGGAAGAGGGTACTTAGTGTCAACTACTTGGGCTGCATCTGTTTTTATCGGATCAGCCATGACATCAACAGTATCACTGACAAACTATGTGGGATATTTCCCAAACACATTCCCGAAATTCTCCAGATATACCTGTTCAGATGATTTTAATAAATACTGATTCAAGAAGAAAGTTATGATATTTTTTTATCCATGTTATCAGCCTACACAAAGTTTATGTGAGCTATTATAATCCAAGATGTGAGCAAAGGGCTTTTTATTTAAATCTGCTATTTCCTTTTGAAGAGTAGAAGACATATTTTCTGGTACACATCATCCACAGAGCTGAGTAGCTCTGCTACTATTAGTTGATTCATCATCGTGGCTGCTATTTGTACTTATTTATTTATTTTTTGATGTTTTTATTGGTTTAATGTTTCAAATTGGTTTAATTGTTTTAGAATTTTAGAATTGTAAGCCACCCAGAGCCACTTGGTTGCATTGTGAGGCTATGGAAAATAAATAAATAAATAAATAAAATACATACATATATTGCATAGCAAATATCCGCCATGAAACCAAAATGTCTGGTTTATCTTTTTATAAACTGAGGAATTGACACATTAGGAAAATTACCTTATTAGTAGCTCTCTGCAAGAGGGCCAGACGTAATGCCGTGTTTGAAGATGAGCCAAGTAAATTGCTCTTTGAGGATGCACAAAAGGGAAACTTCCAGAGAAGAAAATCCATTTTAACAACTAACACAACACACTATTAGAGGGAGACCATTGTTTCTTAGCCTGGAACATCTCCTGCAAAGCTGTTTCCTTAAAAGGAAGCAAAGGAGGTTGTAAATTTTCCTTGTAAGACCTCAAACTCTAGAAAGGGCATGCATCTTTAACAGCTGTCATCTTTCATCCTTCTGGCTCATCCCAAGGCAAAAACATTGTTTTGGAAGTAAGACCCAGAGACATTGGGAGAAAAGATGGCAGCTGCTAAGAAACTATCCAATCCACATTTAAAAGTGTTAGGTCCTTGACATCCTTTCTTTTTAAGTTATTTTTTTTCCAATTAACATTATTGGTATCTATAGTTCCTGGCAGTTCCTAGACAAACCAGTTATTTACACAGGGTCTGCATGTACCTTTTAAATGTATGCACCAAGAAACACCCTAGTTCAGTGGTGGCGAACCTATGGCACGCGTGCCAGAGGCGGCACTCAGAGCCCTCTCTGTGGGCATATGTGCCATCACCCCAGCCCCGCCTTCCCCTGTGGCCCCCTCCTCACCAGAAGCCCCCTGAGGAGAGTTGACCCCGGGCACGGCCTGCGCGGAGCAGCAAAGCCAAGGACATGGCAGCTGGGCAGCAGGGGCAAGACTCCGTCCTCATGCCCCATCGCATGCAGATGTTGCTGCGGGGTGTGGGTGGAGGGCATGGCTGCCATGGCGCTGCTGGGCCACCTGGGTGATCTGCTGTGGTGGGCTGTGTAGGCGGTGGGTGGCCCTGCGGGTGGGTGGGGTGGGGGTGGGGTGGGGCAGGGCGGGTTTGGTGCACTCAGTCTCTAAAAGGTTCGCCCTCACTGCCCTAGTTCATGGCCATAGATTTTATTATGATTTAGAAATTCGATCCAGAAGTTAAAACAAAGCTAAAAAACAGCAAGCTATCATTAACTATTACATCTGCAGAAACCTGATATGATTATTCCTTTTGCTAACACAGGTTTATTGTCTTGAAACAGTTAGCAGCCATGTTTGAAGTCTCTTCAGAATAGTAATTTATCTAAGCTCCATCATTTCCTTAATGCTGTTTTTGTGGATTGAGAGGAAGAGAAATATTTTCAAAATATGTGCATTTGACATGATTTTAAATTAAACTGAAGTTATAGGATATGAAAAAAAAATCAGCATTAAGTGCTCTCTATCCATTAGATCTGGTAGTATCTGCTTTTGTAGTCCTGCTAACTATAAAACTGGTCAATAGCAGGACTGGTCAATAGCAGGACTCCTGAACTGGTCAATAGAGTTGTGTATTCTTTACTTCTGAAAAATGGTATCTACAAATTATTCCACAATTTACTACAGGGAGCAGCCTCCGTTATACTCTCACTGCTCTTAGAACTCTTCCTAGAATGAGCCCAGAGGGAATAACTCTTGAATTTTAAATAGGAAGTAAGGCATGATGATTAATTTAACAAACACCAAAAAGAGGTTGTTTAAAAGAGCAATACTGATTTTTACTGGATGGTGATTACTACTTATTCTACATCTGAAGAATATGGGATAGAGAAAAACAGCTGGAATGTACCTCCAGCCAGCCAAGAAGGAAGTAATGGCCTGAAATTTCTATTTAGCTTTAAAAAAGAGTTTGAAAGACACCCCAGCTGTAGTTTGGAAATCTAAAACTAGCTTTCCTTGTCTGTTTCCTTGTTCTGTTGCATTTCTTACTGTTTGTGCTATTGTTAATAGCAGAAATATGCTCTGTCCAGTGCTCATTCTTCACATAGCACCTGTCTTTCAAATTAGTTATTCTAGAGAGAAGGAGCAGTATAGAAGAGTATCAAAGAAGATAGTGTAGTTGAATATTTAAAATCTATTCAAAGTAGTCTGAGTTTGCCTCACCATGCATAATTTTGAAAGTAAAATCAAGAGATTATTGAAAAATAAACAACTTACTTTGTAATCCAGAACACTAACTCATTCTTAAATGTAAGAGATTAATTCTCATTAAATGTTCTGAAAAACACAGTTCTTTTCTTGATTATCACAGTACATCTATGAACAGGCCCTTTTTATTATCAATTACAGTTTGTGAAGGGTTCTTGCCGAAGGCAACAATATGATTAATGCCTTTGCTTAATAGATTTCCAACCAGGGTGACATACCACTGTTCTTGCTAAAATGCTGGATGAGATGTGTATGGCTATTTGTACAATTAATTTGGGGATAGCAAGATCCCCAAGTGCTAGAGAATAGCTTTGAAATGTTCAAATAACCTTGAGATGGAGGTTGTTGTAGCATCTTCTACTGTTGATTTTCACATACTGACTTTCTAGAGAATGTCCATGATAAAATCTTCCTCTGTCTGGCCTACATCTTGAGTGGTGCTTTCAATCCTCCTTCCCCCTCCCCCCCCCCGATACTAGTGCTCCTAAAATATTATCTGTTCAATTATTCAGAATGTTTATAAATCACACCTTCAACCAAATATTGATTTCAGGATACCTGCATGTTCTTTGTGCTGAGAGGCATTCAGTATTAAGATCAGAAAATAAATAAATAAATAAATAGAAAAAACAATCCCAATCAAGAAAATAGCACATTACAACACATCAATATATGATAATACTGAGAGAAATAAAATATATAAGGAAACTGAAAGGAATAAAAAAAATATTCAAGAAACCAGCAGAGCAATTATTCCAATGGTTAGATCTCCTTCCTTAATCTCGCACTTTCCAGAAGTTTAGGAACTACAAATTATAGAGAAAAGAGTCTTAACAAATCCAGAAGGTGACAGATTGGAGAAGAAGACCTAGACAAATAAAAAAGAATTCAGTTTGGGTGTTAAGAGTACCAAAGTTGTGATTTTTATACTGAGAAAACCAACTGTTTGTACACGTATAGTGTACTTATCTTTAATATGGAATTTGGAAAGTCCTCTCTGCCAAATATAAGGCAAGGAAAGAGTCATTCTTCTGATGCTTTAAGTTTCTAACTATTTCCATCTTTAACAGGAAACATAAGCACCTTGAATTGGCCTTATATTGTAAACAAGAAGGCAATTTCATGAAATGGGGAATCCATAAACATAAGAGTGAGTTATGGGTGGTTCACCTACTCTTTTTTGAGATTGTTTCATCTATCACAGTTACCTTGGGAAGTAGGGCATATATAAGGTAGTTCAATATCTGAAAGGTAACATTTTGTATATATTGATCTAGATAAATTAGCCAAAATTCTAATAGCATAATTATCTACTAATTATAATCATGTTAAAGGGCAGCAACCATCTACAATTCATTACAATAATCCAACTTGAAAGTTATAAATGAATTCAGTCAACTTTCTTTGTCACATGTAGACCATACAGTGTCTTCATGATATGAGAACCTTCATTTATTGATTTTTTTTTAATGTTCAAGCTACTGTTAAGTATGGGGGAAAAAGAAGCTAAGATTTGGGCAATTTTATTCTTCAACCCATTTGCACAGTAAGAGGTTGCCCTGGAGCATGTGAGAAGACATTAACAAAGGGAAAGAGAATAGAGTTTGGAAGGAAGAAATAATAGTTTTCTGAGAGGTGATATTTTGAGAACCATTGTTATTTCCCAGACTCCTACATTGACTAAAACAAAAGTATCAACACATTAATTTGATGCCTTCTATTGCTTCTCTTTAGGCAAGTGCACTATGTTTCAAGAGCCTTCCACTGCTAAACCCTCCCATGCATTTGGAAGTCCATGTTATGCACACCATACCTTTTATAGTAAGTGGCTGGCAAAAATAATAGAACTGTTTTGCAGTATAGAAAGCAATAGAGAATGAGTTATATTTAGTTCCATGACCTTTAAGGATATCAGTGGGTATATACAACAAAATTGGCTAATAGCAGGTGGATGTCTTAAAACAGCTTGGCAGATGATTTACAGATATGCATAATGCAATTCCAAATACAGTCATATACACGTGTCCCCCATCGTTTCCTTTTCTCTGGCCTTTCATTTCTTCATCTGGGTTGGCTTCAAGCCAATTTTATGACCCCTTAATAAAACAAGTTAAGAATAGATTAGAACATTTCCCTGGTGATGTATAATATTTCTCTCTTGTTTCTGCCTTGCTTTTCCATTTTCCCTTTTTGGTCCCCACAGGAGGGGATTCCTTAACCTTCTGGGAACTCAAAATATTTTCCTTTATGCTTTCATGTATTTCACAGCTGTATGTTTTCAACAGATGACTTTTCTAAACTATAGCACACATAACAGTGAACAGACAAGGAGAAGCCGGGGAAGACTGACTACAACTATAAAAGGATTTGTGTTATTGATGTAAAGTGAAATTTATAAATTCTTTCCTCACGCTAGAAAATTTGGCAATTCTATTTCCATATAGAGGAGAAGAAAAGAGGTAGGAATTGTTGAAGTCATTTATTCTTACTGCAAAAGCAGGCAAGGAACCATCATTTGCAATCTTCTGTTTGAAAGTTGATGGTCACTTTCCTTTTGGAAGAGAGGAAAGCTAAGGGGCAAATGAAGCTGATCCATTCTTGTTGGCATTCTTGTAGGACCAGTGACAGCCTCTTGATTTCACTCACTTCATGCCTCGGTTTCCTTTTAAAAGGGAGATGAATGCACTTGTCTCAAGGGAAATTTTATTTCCTTTAAAAAAAAGTGGGATTTCAGCAGTTGATTCTTTTGTGGCTCCTTGTGGTATTTTATCCTGTCCCCTTTTTTGTGCCTTTGAGTCATTGCTTATTTATTTATTTAAAAGATGCATGTGGCTGCCCATCTTAAGCAACCCTAAAAGATGCATGTGGCTGCCCATCTTAACAGCCATAAAACCAAGAAATAAAACAATAATAAAAACATTAGAACAATAAACAAAAACTTTGTGCCATTGTTGACTCCTTAGTCCAGGGGTCTTCAAATTTGGCCCTTTTATGACTTGTGGACTTCAATTCCCAGAATTCCTCAGCCATACCCCTGCCTTAGTCCTTGCAATTTTCTGGACAAGATTTCAGAAGTGGTTTTGCTTGCCTGCTTCCTAGGGCTGAGAGAGTGACTGACCCAAGGTCACTCAGATGGCTTTGTGCTTAAGGCAGGACTAGAACTCCCACTCTCCTGGTTTCTAGCCCAATGCTTTAATCAGTACACTAAACTGGCTCTCTTTTCTGCCCTTTTGCACATCTGTTAATCTGACAGGAGTCCTGCCCTGTTCTGCATTTAGCCAATCTTTTTTTTCAGTGGAGGCAGAATTTGATACCTATCTCTCTCCCACACCCACAGTTTTAATGGAAATTATACCTCATCCTCCTACTTCCTGAAACAGGTTCCATTTTATCCTTTCACTTTGGGATTAGAGTTTGCTAACAGTTAGCAACAGCCCCCTCATTTGCTATTTAAATTATTATCACAGCTGTTTTCAAAGTTATATATTTATGGAAAACATTCAAAGCTGGAATATAGATGTATGCATCTTGAAGCTCTTATCTCTCATGGTAGCTATAACAGAATTCATATACTGAATGAGATAAGTTTCATTTTTTTATCCGAAGAATATTATGACATCATCTAAGTTAAACCTATAGTAGATGCTTACATTTGTCAATATTAAGGAAATGTGTTCAAAGGTGAAATAATATGACGATAGAGGGGGAAACAGACCAAAGTGAATGGGATATCTGTAATTATTAATACATTTACTTGAAAATTAATTAAAAAGGAATGCATTTGGATACGTTTAGCTACATGCAAGATTCATGTATGATTAATTGCTCATAAACTCTGAAAAGGTGAGAGGGGAGGGAAGATTATTTCAGATGAAACTTGCTTCAGGCCTCTACTTTAAATTAATACAAGGAGGTGGTTATCAGAAAGTTCTGCAAATGCGTTTTCTTTTGGGAACCATAAGGAATGAAAAACTGGATTCATACAACAACATGCCAGACCAACGTTAAACAGTCCACATTATGGCTTAGTGCAGGGGTAGGCAACCTTGGCTCTTTTATGACTCATGGACTCATGGCTGGCTCAGGAATTCTGGGAGTTGAAGTCCATGAGTCATAAAAGAGCCAAGGTTGCCTACCCCTGGCTTAGTGCAAATGTGTGAATCCGATCCGTGGCTGGGTTCATTCATCATGCTTAGTATATTTGGCTGTTGTTAACCCATAAATGATGGTTTATACAGCATGATAAGTTAAAAACCCCTAAAATGACTTAGGGTTTTACTCCACCACTGAGTTTAAGGTGCGTCCATCCATTTTTCAATTGTAAGAAAACCAACTGTCATGAAATGCTTGTCCCCATTGCCAGCCCTTGCTGTGCACAATTCTGATTGTTGGCCCAGCATAGCTCTTTGAGAATATTATAGAAAGATGAAGTTGGTATGGGAATGGGCTATTAATGGGGGAAGAAGCATGACTGTATCAGCTTGAAATGGTTAATAATTGCCTCTCAAATGCCACCCACTACTAATCACCTGGATTTGCCTCTGATATAACAGTTGGTAAAATGTAACAGATACTTTGCAGCTGTCAGTTGTTGTAAACTTAAGAGAAAAACAGTACCTTAACATTAGTGTATCTAAGGATGGCCTGGTCTCACTCATGGATTGAGGATAAAATAAAAACATCATGGGATCATGGCAAAAAAAAAATGTCATCGATCAATGTTAGGTGCAAGTGGGGACATGGCCTTAGTGCGATGTGTGAACTCTGTGTTAGGTGAATGAATGAATGAACAAACCTTTATTATCAAAGTACAACATGTATACAATGAGATTGGCTGAGCCTCCCTCCGTGCCCCCCCCACCACAACTCACAGTGACAACAACCCACCAACTTATTACACTCTCTTATCTTCCTGAATGTAATTTGTTCCTACCAATCTTTTTCTTATTCTTATGCATAGTAATGCATATAAAATCTTATATATATGCAAATATTGTACTTTATTAAAATTTAGATTTATCCTGTAAGAAAGTTTCCTTCTAGAAAGATCAACTTATTAAAATTGTTGCTACTCTTCAGTTGTGCTGTGACCTGATGGACATCATTATGCTAGGATTATTTGTCAGTAACTGCTTCTTTGAATTCTTGTAGGATCACGCTTGTCTCATCACTGACAGTTATAGCCGCTGGGAGAGATCATTCGAGGCTTTGGGGTGGAGTTCCATCAGTACGCTGATGATACTCAGCTGTACATCTCCACCCCAGGCCACCCCAACGATGCCCTTGACGTGATGACCCGTTGCCTGGAGGCCGTACGGGTCTGGATGGGGAGGAACAGACTCAGACTCAACCCTTCCAAGACCGAGTGGCTGTGGTTGCTGGCGCCCCGGCATAGTCAGCTGACTCCATCGCTGACTATAGGGGGCGAGACTCTGGCCCCCTCAGAGAGGGCACGCAACTTGGGTGTCCTCCTGGATCCACGGCTGACACTGGAAGACCATTTGTCGGCCGTGACCAGGGGGGCNAGGGCCTTCTCTGTGGGTGCCCCCACCCTCTGGAACGAACTACCCCCCGAGATCCGGACGATCCCGGATCTCTTAACCTTCCGCCGCGCCCTCAAGACATGGCTTTTTCAACAAGCGGGACTGACCTAGGGTGAATTTTAAATAGGGAAAATTTTTTAAAGATTTTAATAATGACACAGCCATTAATATATTTGGTTTTAATTGGTTTTATAGGGGAAATGTTTTTTGTGTTTTTTTTTTTTTTTGTTTTGTTTTTTTAACATGCTGTGAGCCGCCCTGAGTCCCGTGGGGAGAAGGGCGGCATAGAAGTTAGTGAAATAAATAAATAAATAAATAGCTACTTTGTGTTGTCAGAACCATTTTTGATTACCTTTGATTTTTCCAAGCATCATGGTCTTCCCTAATGGTTTTTGCTTTTCATAATATTTAAAATTCAGCTTAAGTATTCATACTTCTGGCATTCTGGTTTTACTTCAACTCATGCTGACTTACTTGCAGATCTACTGCATTCCTAACTATTTTGTCTAACACAACTGAAAAGCATCAATTTTCATTTGTTTACCCTTTCTGATGGTCCAGCTTTCACAGCCTTATATTACACATGGAAAAAAATGGCCTTGACAATATGTTGTTTCTGTGATGTCTCCGATCTAGATATGTCAGTGTTTCTAAGAAATAGTACATATCTCTTTATTTCATGACTATGTAACCATCACTGTGAATTTTTGAGCTTAGGAACATAAAGCCTGTTACTATTTCACCTTCACCTATTTGCAATAGGGCCACGTTGCCCATTGATATAATAGTAAGCTCTTGTTTTGCTTTTTTTAACAATAGATCAGTTTTTGCACTCTTACCTACAGCAAAAAAAGTCTTCCTCACTTCCAGCCATCACAGTTGAATAGATCACCAGCATATCTAAAGTTGCGGATGTTTTTCTGACCAATTTTAATTCTAAATTCTATTTCAATTTCTTCTATTTGCTTCCATCCATTCTTCTATAATATTTTTGTCTATCTGTTTGTGTATATATAAGCACACACACACTGTATGGATCTTCCTTGCCATTTCCATTATCTATCAAATGTATGCACTGTGATTTCAGGTGGCCTTCTGCCAGTTGTGTCTCATATATTGTTGAAGTTTGGGTTGCAACATCTTGAAGTTTGTGTTAAAAGGATTTTGGGTAAATGCAATGGTTTGAAAGTTTGAATATTTCATTGATTAACCAATCAGTGAATCCAGTAAATACCCAGTGACTGTGGCTGAGTTGATATGGCACACTGAATCGCAAATTACTCAGCATGTACATTTCAACCTACTATGTTATGGCAATCTAGCCAATATGATTAATAGATTGATGTGTCATGAGAATCCAGACTATTAATTAAATGAGTAAATCATAGTGAACTATAGTAAATATACCATGCATGGCATATCATTATCTACTCGGTCTGTAAAAAAATATGAGTGCCATGCCATTGAGCCTTTGGCTCAGCCAATAAGGATCTCCGGGGAAAAAAAAAAAAGCCTGACATGCCCTACAAATTTTAAAGTGGAACAAACACATACATACATATGAACCAAAGACCCATTCTCATAGAGCAATCCTATCCATGAATGTGTGTTATACTGTGAGTCAAGACATGTGTGTGTAGAAAGGTATACTTTTTAGACATTCTGGGACTACCCCAAAATATTTTGGACATTCCTATGTAATATGTCAGGGATACAAGCCCCTCGGGGGGGGGCTGCTGGATTGGATTGACAGTGATCATGTGTTTGTGGGAAGCTGTAACAATTGTAAACACCTGCTGGTGGTAAAACATCTGAGGGGACAATGCTAGAGCGGTCATAAAGTTATTTTTCAGTGTCATCGTAACTTTGAATAGTTTCCAAACAACTCCAAAAGGTGGATAGACATTTTTTTCTAACATGCCTTATTTCAATCCCTGTTGTAGACTTTCCTCCGTTCCAGAGGTAGCTCCATTGTTTACTCAATATCTTCCAGAACCACAGTATATCCTATCATCCCAGTTCTTAGACAGATCCAAAATTTATAGCCTATTTGGACGGTTTGATAGTTTGACTATTGAATAGTAAAACTGAGAGAATTAATAGCTCTGTATAGCAGAAGCTTTCTTGCTATATAAACTGCTAATAAGGCAGTTGGCCTGATCTTTTACATAATGGTAAGTTCTGTTATAATAACTTAGCTAATTTTGCTATTCAGACAGTCCTTTTTTGGGTCAGATGTTTCCTGATTTTCCTCTATTCCAGAGGCATCTATTTATTTATTTTTTTAAGGAACTGAAGGAGAGGCTTTCTTTAAGGAGCAGGTGAATTGGGGCAAGGCTTTTTATAAACACTCTGCTCTTACAAAATCTCTTTATCATCAGGAAGCATTCCCTCCCCCAGCTATTAGAGATACAACTGCCTTTCCACTTGGTTTCTCCTATGAAGAAACCTTCCAAAATGCTGGGGAACAAATGCATCAGTCCATTTCCTGTTTTTGAACAGATAAATCCATTGTCTTTTTCCTTCAACTTTCAGCCCTGCTGAAAATACATCCAATATTCTCCCATTTCCTCCTGATCCTAGAATGATTCCATTGCCCTTTGCAGACTTTTTTCTCTCTGTGTATATGTGCAGATCCTTTAAAAAAAAGGTTCTACAGAACATATGAGAGACTGTAGCAAGCATCTCTTCTCAACTTATGAAAACTAGTGAATCTTTTTTCAGGCTCACATTTCTGCATTCTGTATCAGTTATTCTGCAGGGCTATGATTTATTTAGCAAATGATACCTTGAGTTAATGTGCTATGTCAACTAGGCTGCAGATTCCAGGGGTACATTCCTTCAATTTTCTAAGCTGCAATCCATCTGCCCCCTGGGAGTTAAATTAATGAAATCAATTAATATTCTCTGATCCCTGTTTTTATTAGTTTCAAGTTTCAGTCCTGCCTCCTTCATCCTGTTCTTCACAGTTGCCTAATGGAAAGTATAGACTCTTCTCAGAATAGTCTGGGCCAAAGTGGGATATATATATTTTTTGTCACTGATTACTTCACCTTCATTGAGTAGCTGGCATATGGTTCCTGTTTCCTTCCTTTATTTTCAATATATTTCAAAAAGCTCTATTGTTGTTGCTGCTGTTCTTAGCAACCTGGACAAAACTTCAACTCATTTTGAATTTTAACTTACCTGACATCTTTTCTCTGTTCCAGGTTATTACATACCCTTCTTTGGTGTATAGTTAGTACAGTACAGTCTGACAGTAACTATGCCATGGTAGTTACATCAGGAGATGTTACATACCAAACAGTAACAATAGTATTTTTTTATACCAAGAAAATAAATTGAGACATCATAGACAAGCATTAGATTCTAATAATGGTACCAGCCAACACATTTCTTATTCCATCAGCCCTTTGATAGTTTCCTTGCAATTTTCAACTAGGTTGATGGAAAATGCTTAAAAATGTTTTCCATATAGGAAAAGCCATCCATGTATGTAAAATGATATCTCTATTTCCAAAGCAACGTAAAAGCTGACATCAGAATAATAATAATAATATTTCCATCTCTTCATAGTCATTCACCTTGCCCTCAGGGTGAAAAGTAAGCTGAAGTGCGTGAGAGCTGACTAGGAAAAAATACAGTACATTTTGCTCAATGTCACTTACTGTTAGTTCTGTTAGTTCTAAGAACAGCCTTCCCAAGTATCACTCTCCTAATGTGTCAGATTATCATACCACACTATTTGAAGGTAATGAGAATTGTAGCCTAATATGAGGTGGGGTAAGAGATATAGAGAGAGTGAATTTGCCCACCCAGTAGTATACTTTTTATTATTGAACTAAGATTAACAGATATAAAATATTTTGAATTACATAAATCCATAATCCATAGAATAAAAGACAGAAAAATCCAAAGTATCTAGAAACAGGTATTACACATATACCACACATAGACCACATATCTAAACTATTACATTATAAGAGCCATGGTGGCACAATGGTTAGATTTCAGTATTGTAGGCTAATTCTGCTAACTGCCAGGAGTTCGATCTTGACCGGCTCAAGGTTGACTCAGCTTTCCATCCTTCTGAGGTTGGTATAATGAAGACCCAGATTGTTGGGGGCAATGTGCTGACTCTGCAAACCACTTAGAGAGTACTGTGAAGCACTACAAAGCGTGATGTAAGTCTGCTATTGCCATTGCTATTATAGTCTATGCCTATTGAGATAAACTATAAAATTATCATGGGGAGATTTTGAGAAAATATAGCTCAGATCTGAGAAAGAAGAGAATGTGAGAAAGGATCTCAGAATCATCCCACCAAGACACTCTGGCATGCTTTCAAGATTCTGCTATTTTGTCCTATAGCCATAAGATCATTCCTGGAAACCCTGCCATGCCTGTTTCTTGACCTTTCCTGTCTTGACGGGCTGAAAATCTTTTTTTTAAAACCTGATGGAATGTTTTCAGTCTTGACTGCTGATCCATAACGAATGATAAGAACTTTCTGTCCTTTGATATTTTATAAGCAATAAAGAGCAACCCATTGGAAACAAGTGCTTAGTGTTAAATAAAGAATGGGTCTTTTCAATTTAAGATTGCTCAAAACATTTCCACCCCAGCAACTGAGAACATTATCCAGTCTTTGCTATGGTGATTCATTACCATTGTAGACCACTTAATATCACCACACTAAAGGCTGGGACACCATAAATGTTATTGGCTATTTAAGCTTGGGTGGGAATACTGAGAGAGTTATACAGTTTGATACAAATGGAGGGCAATTTGTTGACAAGGATGGAATGCAATCAAATGATGAAAACCATAATAATGAGAATAGCATATCACATCCTTATCTCATGTAGTGATCATATATTGGAGTTTATCACCCCTAGGCATTAAAGTTAACAGTGGCTGGAGAGTACTAAGTTTGAGAAAGCTGCTAAGGAAAGTCAGTTGCAATCCTACCTGTAGTTTTCACCAATGAGAAAGCCTGGGATGAATTGATGAAAAGGCAATCTCTTTTGTTTTTGGAGCAGTAATCTATGTTTATCTTCTCTCCCCATTAAAAGGCACTCATCCCACTGTGATAAGGTATACAGACTAGCAAGGACAATTAATTCTCACTAACATTAAACAGGAACAGATCATCAATAGGAGTGCTGGACAGCAGCTTCCAATCTTTCCCCCACTTTGCTTTTAGCTACTTCTTTCCAAGTATGGTTTCCACCAGGTTCAGAAGCCACTGCTCAGATTTCCTTAGCAATGTGTTATTTGCAACACAAGTTTCACTGTGCTGCTAGTTCTTTCTATGCAATCCAGGTTCATAAAATTTGAATTAGTTTCTTTCTTTATCATTGCTATAGATTTTCTGAGAAGTGACCTTAGCATAGGGAGGAATTGCAGCACTACTCCAAAGTAGATCAAGTTGTCTTGTACTCCCTTTACAATAAGACATAGGAGTCCTGAGCTATGTACAGTTGCAAATCTCACCTTTGTCTAAACAGGCTGCTTCTTGTCAGGTTGAATAACCTCTTCTCTCTTATGTAAAAGAGAATGACGTGGAATTATGTTCCAAAGACATTGTAATAATGAGTACGTTAGTTGTAAAATGACTCTCTTAGTGTGTTGCTTTGCATGTTGTTGGCACAGAACGTTTAAAAACATGCAGGAGGTATAAAACTGTTGAGTTGGAAAAGCCAGTTTAGGTCATGAAATTCTAGCTTTGCCAAGTCAAGTAAAACTAATTTCCCACAAAATACATGCACAAATGTTAGAAGTTCTCCCAATACAGCTACTACTAGTAGTAATATTTACTACAAATGTCAATAAACAAATACAATGAAGATGTTATTAAAACTAACACATCTTTCTATTGATGCCTGTTAGATTTTTCATTCTTTTTGCATGGTTTTTATTACTCATATGTAACTGTATATCACTGTTCACCTACTATTCATATTTATATCATTCATATCTATTGATAGCTAAGCCACTCAAGCCATTCTGGAGTAAGTAAGGTATTTGTTTGTAAAATAACATTTTAAAATAAGGCAAATAAGTAATGAAATAAACACACTAAAACAGAAGATAGAATTCAGCTGCCATACAGTGCAGGAATGAAAACATAATACTAATTAGATGAACCACATGGATTAGAAACCATCTCTCTCCATGTGCTGGACCTTTTTGCAGTATCAGAGAGAGAGAGAGAGAGAGAGAGAGAGAGAGAGAGAGAGAGAGAGAGAGAGAGAGAGAGAGAGAGAGAGAGAGAGAGAGAGAGAGAGAGAGAGAGAGAGAGAGAGAGAGAGAGAGAGAGAGAGAGAGAGAGAGAGAGAGAGAGAGGAATGCTTTTACAACCTTGGCAGCGCAAGATGATTGGCACTTCAAGCAGAATTCAAATGTAGACATCGAACTGTTGACACCTGTTGTATCATTCAGGCAAGAATCCCATGATACATTGCTCCGAGGAAGAGAGATTCTAAATCTGGAAGAGGTAAACAGTTCTGTTGTCAAGCTCCATTCCATAATTCATTCATAAGCTGGGAACGGACAGATGCTTAGAAATTAGAGAATATTGTTCTACATATGCCCAGGCTCAGTGTTAATGCCTGCCGTCTTCTGTCATGCTATGCAGTGCCTTTCCTTCATGGCAGGGGTAGGCATCATGGGAATGCTGAAAGCTATATCAAGCTTTGTCACCTTCATTTCCAGCACTTTGCTGCTCTTTCAACTTCTTCTAGACAGAGTTCCTAGACTTTACCAAGTTATGGTTTAACTATGGTTTATTTTTAAAAAGGCCATACAATTGGCTAAATTCTTACAACACACGAAGCCATATACATTGTGCATTTTCACAACTGATTTGCTAAACTGAAACTAAGCAAATTAAGATGCGGTTTATTGTGATGTGGGAATTCGGCCTCCTATAGGAGTCTTCGCCTCATATCTGTGTAGTTGTACAATATATATTAGAAGTGTTAATACGGTATAAAATAGGCTTTTCATCTCCCTACTTTTGCTTCCATCCATTCAAGATCTGGTTCTTTTGGTCTAAGAATAGCTTCAAAACAAGCTGTATTTTGGAACCTATTGAGCCATCATTCTTGTCTTGTGTTGAAAAGATCCTGGAAAAGCTTGTTGGCATGGGCTACAGAGCTGGGACAGGGTTCTCTTGATGGCGAAAATATCTCATCCATAAGATTTTCAGGCAGAATGAGAGGAAAGTCTAAGCTGGTGTGAAGTCCTTGATATTGTATGGTGCGGGGTGTTGTGGCGTGGCGTGGCGTGGTGTGGTATGGTATGGTGTGATCTCATATGATACAGTATAGAAAAGTAAAAATAGTTTGTGCAGTGCTTTTGCTAGAGGCAGTTTTGAAACCCCTCCGTGAACTGAGAATAAATAATATTTACTGAGTGAGTTAGGAAACCATTGCCAAAAGAAATTCAAAAACAGCAGTTAATCAAGGTCTAGTCCTATTTATAAAGACGGTTTAAATCTTCTCATGTTAATTTTTTCACTCCATCCCATCTAATGGATCACTGTTTACTATACTTGGAGTAGATTGCCTTACCTTCCTCTGTCCAGTGGATAGTTGGTTGCTACTGTATCTTGCTTTGTACTGAAAGCCTAAGAACTGACTTTCACACTTATGACTCTGTCCAAGGTGCCACCTTGCTCAGACATTACAGATTTTGTATATTTTAATTCATTTTCTTAAACAAGAGAATGGCAGGTGAAAAATTCAATTTCCTAGTCTCCTTTGCAACAGTTTGAAGGACTGGAAAAATAAGTAAAGGACCATATTCAAATATGGTCAAATCAGACTGTATGCTGCTGGTGCATGGAGGTCAAACAACAGAACAGAAAGGGATGACTTGATCAAACTTGCCATACAAGCATTATCTAGGGCTAATCCATACCTCCTAGTAAATGTTTTCAGGTATGGAAGACCTTTCTTCTCTTGCTAAGGTGGGTCCCATCCCTGAAAGCTCTACCCTGACAGAGCCAAAATGAGTGGATGAAGATAAATTGGGGAGGGGAAAAGACATAGCAGCTCCCCCTGCTATTCTGCTATTCTGCCATTTTGCCACTACATATTTTTCTACTGAATGGTTTTCATGAAACCAAAGCTTTTCCTCTTATGGTATGTATATCTTTATTTAAAACCTATACCAAACTTTATGCTGGGGAAGCTTTCAGTGAGCATTGTTGGATTCCCAGTTTTGAATACTGCCAATAGTCAAGGATGTGGGAGTTGTAATCAACACCATCTGATAGGACATAAGTTCCATATCCCAGGTCCAAAGTAGCTAAGCATTGCTTCCTTGTCTGCCTAGAGCACAGGGTTGTTGTTTTCCTATTATAAATCTGCCCTATGAGTTTTAACTTAATTATGTAGTAGTTGGCTGGTGCAATTGATTTACAAGTCAGAAAAAAGCCAGAAACAAAATAAACTCTTCAGCTGGATTCTTCCCAATCTATTCCTGTTTTATGCATAAGTTCTTGCCATGCTACAGGCAATTAGGAGAGTATCGTAGACCCAACTTTTGCGCACTGCTCTTGTCTTTTCCATCTTGCTGTTTATATATATTTTTATATTTGTTGCCAAAAGAAGCAGAAGTACAAAAGTTGACAAAAGGGCATGTCAATGAAACTCATCACAACTAGGAGTTTATAAAAGGCCACAAGTAACTGGAATAGGTTTTTTTTCTATAAAAAATTAAAAGCATGCACTTGCTTCTGTGGACTGAACTACACATGATAGTACAGAAAAGATGTTCCTATCATTTTTACCATGACATTGGTTAAGTCCAAAAATACTCCTGAGATGTAAATCCTGGTTTATCGATTGCAATGGCTAAATTTGCATAACATGATAACCAAAACAAAACAGACGCTATTAGGTTCGGGACCATGTGCAAAAAGCAATAACGTTTAGGCTTGTATACTGCCCCATAGTGCTTTACAGCACTCTCAGGGTGGTTTACAATGTTTTGTATATTGCCCCCAATAATCTGGGTCCTCATTTTATTGACCTCAGAAGTATGAAAGGCTGAGTCAACTTTGAGCTGGTCAGGATCGAATTCCAGGCTATGGGAAAGTTTGCCTGCAATACTGCACACTGCGCCACCAGAGTTTGCTTTGGCAAAGTGTTAGGAGTTATGATTATCATTACTATGGCCTATGACTAAATAGGACAGGACTTTTACAGCTTCAGTAGTTGTTTAGAAAAAGAAAGTTCAACAGGTGAATCCTCTGAACGACGTATGCTCCAAGCCTGCCAACTCGGATCTAGGAAAAGTTTTATGGTAAGAAAGTGTCTTGAAGGTACACAAGAACAAAACCGAATTGAAAGATGGAGGAGGGAGACCAGTGAGCAAGGAATAACAGTAAAGGAGGGTCCTACCTCCCTTATACTTCTTGGAAGATCCTGAAAAGATTGATGGTTGGAGTGTCTAAGTGTAAGATCAATATGCTCAAGTGTAGGCTTTTAGCAGACAACACATTGTGTGAATATAGAGAGGCACAGAGCCCATTCTATCTGCTGTTATGCTGGCTACTACCAGAAACATGTACTGATAATAAGTTATTTTTGGCCAATGACAAACCCAAGAAGGTGGTGGTTTCATTCTGGCAGTCTAAAGTTTGCTCTCTAGACATGGAAGAAGAAGAAGAAGAAGAACAGGTGAATTTTATACAGCAAGGCAGAAATCCAGTCTATCTCACTTGTTGGTTATGCATGGCCTATAAAGGGGTGTAATGTTAAAGAAAGGAATTTCACTTTTAATGAGCAAGAGCTACTCTGAAGTGTTAAAATCTATCTTATGCTCAATGCTTAATAGGTACTCAGACTCTTTAAACTGCTTTCAGTGAGATTAGGAACAATTGTGGGCTAGATTGCTAAAAAGTCTCAGTGGGTATAAAAGCTACTTTCTCTGTTTCTAAATTGAGAATCATACCTTGTCTTCATGGTATACGTATGCACCAGGCTTTGACTATTGAAAGGAAACAAAGGATGAGGTTGTTAATGTTTAGTATGAAATGACACAATCTATACCCTTATTTACACAAACACATGCAGATGGACCTGAAAATCACTTTCAATTCTTCTTAGCTTTGTACTTTATACAAGGTGACATTCATTCTTTTAGCTGCTGCATCCACTTTTATTTTAGATTTGTAACCAATCATCAGAGTGGTCAAAAAACTGGGCTCTCTTGTCTTTCTGATGTCTGGCAAAGGGAAACCACCCTCACCTCCACCATTCTCCTCCTTTTCCACCATTTTGTGGATGTCTGCACTGATGGCAAAGGAGACAGAGATGGCATTCCTAGAGAACCCTTATTTTTGAAAAGCTTCTGTAGGACGGAGATTTCATGTTAGAATTGGAAAGAGAATATTAACCCACCAGTAAGTAATTCTGCTTACTATTCTCATTCAAGTTGATGATAAAGATCAGATCATGTTTATTTTATTTATTTTTTAAAAAAAATCCACATTAATAGTTGAACTGCAATTCTCAAAACTGAGAGTTTTTGGTACTTAACTTTACTAATTAGGCAACTATGAGATGTGTAGGAATATTCTGTTAATGTATGCATCCTTTTTGGCTTCCCATGCTTCAGTTAAATGACAAAGGAAGATATCTAGAAACAAATACTTAGTAGGGCTTTTTCAGATCAGGAAGGAGGGTCAGCCTGTATAGAATGATGGAGAAGAAGAGCATCTGTCTCTACATTACTGACAAACCAAGCACAAAAAGACCCTCAAAGAAATTTTCAAGCACCCAGAGAAGAAAGTAGAAAAGTAGAAGTGAGGAGGGGAAAACTGGGGACACATTTTGCACAGAATTCTTCATCAGGAATTAAATGCACATGCTGATATACATTCACATTCAGCCAACTATTGCACAAAGTGTTTGACTTCAAGATTTTCAAAGAAGGAATGTGTGAAGAAATTTGAGGAACCATCTCAGTTTATTTGCACCTAAAAGTGAGTGGAAATAAAGTATTTATGTAAGAATTATGCTTTGAAGAGCAGAACACTGTGTCCTGATCTTAACAAATGAGCCAAGAACAGTTGTGACATGAAAGTCTCCCTGTTCAAATAAATGTTATCAGATTGAAGTAGCTAACTAATAATAAATTCGGAGCTTCCCGGTTTTTGTGTCAGAAAAAATAATAATCTTAGGTCAGAAGGGATATTTTTAATTTTCATTTTGATCTGTCTTGTAGCATTTTATGTGGAAAGAGAAAACCAAGCAATGATCCCCATCATTCTAAAAAAATGTGATAAGCACTGAAGAAAAAATAAAATAAAAGAGGAAAAAGAACTGGCAAAACTGCCTACATCTCTACATGTATATAGATGGGAGATTTTCTAAATGTCCAGAACAACTGCAGACGCCATGGAAATATTTACAAAATACACAGGAAGGTACAAAGGGGGGGGGGGAAAGAGGGTGTATTGCTTAGCAATCACATAAGAAGGAGATCAGGACAAGATGTTACTGAATACTGTTTTTTATCAGTGTTAAATTACTCAGAAAAAAAATAAATGATGAAGATGTTCATGGAACTTAAGAATGACCAAGCTGTATTATACCATTCATTCTAGGATTGTACTTTAAACAATAGCCCATCAAGCAGAACTGTTTGTTCATGGCATTTATTATTTAAAGATATTTTGCCTCTGTAAAGTAGAGGCTCCACTTCACTAATAACTTGTGACAATAAATTTTGTAATAGATTTATTGTAGTTGCATTTTTTTCTATGTCTTTATTTGAAATCAATCAAGTTATATTGATAATCTTGAAAATATATGCCACCGGGTTTTTTTTTCAATTTCCTTCTTTATATTTGTCAATTTACATCATCTCTTTAGGAAGTTCTCGATAAGTGTTCCTTATTTTTCTCAGACAAGGCTGAGAAATCTTAGCTAGATCTAAAATCTTAGCTAGATTTTACAATTTGCAATTTGACTGGAAAGCTACATTTCCCTTCTCCCTTCGAATTGCCCTGGTTGTCCCCATGACATGGATAGGTGGTCCTAGCCCAGGGGTAGGCAACCTTGGCTCTTTTATGACTCGTGGACTTCAACTCCCAGAATTCCTGAGCCAGCATGGCTCAGCTTGGAAACTCTCCCTTTCCCCTCAGCATGGCTGCTCAGGAATTCTGGGAGTTGAAGTCCACGAGTCATAAAAGAGCCAAGGTTGCTTACCCCTGTCCTAGCCCTATCTCTTCTAGCTTTTTCTATTTGATTACCACTTGCCATCTAGCTCTTTCCCAATTTTTTTTTCAAATGGAACTTTTTTAAAAAATAAATAAAAATAAAACTATTTTTTTTAAATCTTATTGACACAGAAGCAATTCAAGAAAGTGACATGACATATTTAAAAAGAGAAAGTTGAGTTACTTCCCCTTTCTTCTGTAAAGCCACCTGCTTTGGACTATTACCAACCATCACTTAGCCACTAGACATTTAAAGTGCTTTGTTTCCTGTTGTTCAGGCTGGATAGTTTAGGTTGCCTTTCTTTTCTTTTCTTTTTTGTAGTATTTTATTAATTTTCAAATTTTACATTTAAGTATTTAAAAAGCAACGTGGTGGCTGGGTTAATCAATAATTCAATAGCATACAAAAATCTTTAGTACAAATCTCAAGGTACCACATCAAATATTTCCTCTCTTTTCCCCTTAATATCTACTGTCTCATATTTGAACTAATACAGTTCTTATTATATCAATTGAGTAAAAATAGCATTATTACACTTATCAATAAATTTTTAGCTTATACATATCCTAGTTGCTTTTACATTCAATCTTTACAGACAATCAATGTCCTGTTATTAGTTTTTCCCAATTTTTAGTCTCCCATCAATATTTAAATTTAACATTTGATATTTATAATTTCCACGTTTTAGGTAACTAAAGTTTCCTTTATCTCAATTCATAACAAAGTCTAATATTCAAGATACACATCTTATCTATTTAAGTATATACTATTTCCCACCATTTTGCATCATCTAGTTAATATAATATAACATCCTTATTTTCAACTAATTTCCAAATGTCTTAAATTTAATGACCAAAATTTCCCTTATTCCAACATCAGATACTTCCTCTCTTTTCCCCTTAATATCTACTGTCTCATATTTAAGCTAATACAGTTCTATCAACTAAGTAAAAACATGCTTATTACATTTATCAATAAATTTTAGCTTATAGATTTTTCTTAATTACTTTTACATTCAATCTTTATAGACAATCAATATCTTATTTATTTGTTTTCCCCAATTTTTAATTTCCCATCAATATTCAAATGTAACTTTTAATATTTATACTTCCAAGTTTTAAGTGACTAAAGTTTTCTTTATCTCAATTCATAACAAAATCTAGTATTCAAAATACACATCTTGTCTATTTGAGTATATTCTATTTTAATTAGTAATATGAAATCCTCTCTAATAAATCAAAATCCCAATTTTCTTCAGCGTTATTCTAGCTTTCTCCCTTTGCCAGCTCGCCTTCCATGTCAGTGCTTTTAAGTCATCAAATAGATCTCCCTCTGTTGTTATATATATTATTTGAAATAAGAGAGACCATCCAGTCACCATTTTTTTGGGAAGGGCTAACGAATCGTCTCTCTATTATTCCAAATCCCCATAGTTGTCCTGATATGTTTGTCTTCCCTTTGGTCTGTTCTTCTTGTTCCTCAAATTTTTTTCTGATTTATAGAGAAGTCTTTTCTATTTTCAGTGTTGTCAGTCCCTTTTCTGGATTTTCCATTGGCTGTATTTGTTGGTTAGTTGAATCCTATAATAATAATGATGATAAAGTTGGAAGGGACCTTGGAGGTCATCTAGTCCAACCCCCTGCTCAGGCAAGAAACCTTATACCATTTTGGACAAATGGCTGTCCAGTCTTTTCTTAAAAACTTCCAGTGTTGGCGCATTCACCGCTTCTGGAGGCAGGTTGTTCCACTGGTTAATTGTTCTAACTGTCAGGAAGTTTCTCCTTAGTTCTAGGTTGCTTCTCTCTTTGGCTAGCTTCCACCCTTGCTCCTTGTCCTGCCTTCAGGCGCTTTGGAAAACAGCTTGACTCCCTCTTCTTTGTGGCAGCCCCTGAGATATTGGAACACTGCTATCATGTCCCCCCTCGTCCTTCTCTTTTTTAAACTAGACATACCCAATTCCAGCAATCGTTCCTTATATGTTTTAGCCTCCAGTCCCCTAATCATCTTTGTTGCTCTTCTCTGTACTCTTTCTAGAGTCTCAACATCTTTTTTACATCGTGGTGACCAAAACTGGATGCAGTATTCCAAGTGTGGCCTTATTAAGGCATTGTAAAGTGGTATTAATACTTCACGTGATCTTGATTTTATCCCTCTGTTAATGCAGACTAGCACTATGTTGGCTTTTTTGGCAGCTGCAGCACACTGCTGGCTCATATTTAAATGATTGTCCACTAGGACTCCAAGATCCCTCTCACAGTTACTACTATTGAGCAAGGTACCCCCTATACTATACCTGTACGTTTGGTTTTTCTTGCCTAAATGTAGAACCTTACTTTTTCACCATTGAATTTCATTTTCTTTGCCTGAAGATTTGTCAGATGGGGGAAAATTGGTTTTCAGTCCTTGGCTCTGTTGAAATGAGACAATTATAAAGAAAAACAAGAATGGAATAAAGGAAAAAGAGGAAGTTTGGGAAAGTTTGGAAGTGGAACATTTGGAAGGAAACTACGGTATCTAGCTGTGATAGTTTGCTCCTTGGGAAAAAGGAAAGAACATCTAAGCTGTGCCTGACCACATAACATTTCCTTGGTAGCAATATGAAGGATTACTATTGGCCTCTTCCGGGATAGATTAGTTTAGAGATTTGGAATTCCTGCGTGGTCTCCCATTCAAGCACTAGCCAGTCCCATTTCTACTCAGCCATGTCAGCTTCTTGCTCCTACCTGCTGTGACTTGAGATAAACCATCAGACTGATACTGTTCAGATTGATGTCCTCCAATTGTATGTGGGCACTGAGTAATGGTTGCCTTGTCTATTTTTTTTAAAAAAAACTAGCTACTTTATTTGTGGTATGGACATTTCTAGGTAGAAACCAGAGCTTTCAAAAACAATAAGAATGTAAATAGCATGTGGTAGTATTCCTTCCTCCCTTTATGTTCCTTTAAATTCTAGTCTATCTGACAAACTCAGGCAAGTTTACCCAAAATCTATTGGAGGATGATTGATTTATTTAAAAGACAGGGTTTATTATTATTATTAATTGGATACTCTCAGGAGCCCTATTTATTAAGATTATTTATCTATTAAAGTCAGTGGTGGGATTCAAATATGTGAACAACCCATGGATGCCACTTCCGGAAGTCCATTTTGGGCCTAGACAACAACAAAAAAATAACTACCGGTCCTGCTAAACTGGTGCGAACTGGCTGAATCCCACCACTGATTGAAGTGATTAAGGGCAAGGGACGGAGGAAAAACTGCCAGGAAGCAAGGGAGAGAAACAGAAGGAAGTTATTGTTTTTTTAAAAAGGTCTTGTTATAAGTACTAAACTTAGAAATAGCTTTTCTTATTCTTCTTGTACACCTCCAACAATTAATAGACACTGAATACACAAACATTTTTGTACGGGGAAAGGCTTCTATAAGGTTATGACGGAATTGCTTCTTTTTCTTTAGATGTGCTTTGAACCCCCATCTGAAAACAGGGCAGCCATGCCTGGTTAAAAAAGGCATTTCTAGCAGCGCTGGCGTCAGGCAGCCATGGGTATGTGTTTGTCAAAAGAATTGATTTAGGAAGCAGATGTTGGAATTGGCTTTCTGCCACTTCTTTGGTGTCTTTGGCTACAAAAGTCATATTTCCTTGATGTATGTAACTGTCCTCTTGCAGCAATGAAAGAATCTAAAATAGAACAATTGCTTGTGTGGAGTCACTTGTCACCACTTTAAAAAAACAAAAATAAAATAACTAAAAACACCCCTTGCTTTTCAAACAGACATTCCAGATTTTCTTCTTCCAACTTGTTGCATCATGCTATTTTTCATCTCTTGCCCCCCCCCTCTGCCCCGATGCAAAATTTGATCATGCTGGCCAGAAAATATACCACAATTATTTCTGGATTTGGTAAAGCAGATTACAGATGTCCTACTCTTATTTCAACAGTCGTTGTCCATATTTTTTTAACATCTAGTTTCACTTTGGGTTTTATGCTCTAAGCTTGCATGTGTGCCTCTATGATCTTACCAACATGCATATTTTCTTATATAGGCACTCAGGTGGTTCCCACAGAGCACTAAAAACCAATGTGTGGTTGGTCTGGTTTTGAAGCAGCATGTTGAACAAATCCTGATTTGGAGTTAGGAAGCCAGGAGAGATAGCAGAGGCATATAAGAATAGTTTTTATTCATGGGCCTAGTCTTTGAACTATTTTCAGATCCATTAGCGGTCAGGATACTTTAATTACAGTATATATGGAAGGATTGGCAACTTTTTCAGACCCTGGATCATAAGGGTTTAACAATCAAACCATAAAAATCTTATACAGGAAATGCAGTGCCTTCTAACCAAATTTGGTGTTCTCATTTACCCATTTAAAAATAACAAAAATAATAAATGCATTTTTATAATTTAAATTTTATATTTAGGAGGCTAAGATTTTTTGGGCGTTCATTGCCCTTGGATATTCCATTACTGTTCCTTGAAAGACACACTATATCTTGTTCTGCATTCAGATTTCTCAAGGATCCATCTTATTCAACAATGTGAGATCTATACTTTATCTGTATATCTGTGTGTCTGTGTGTCTGTGTGTCTGTGTGTCTGTGTGTCTTTCTTTCTTTCTTTCTTTCTTTCTTTCTTTCTTTCTTTCTTTCTTTCTTTCTTTCTTTCTTTCTTTCTTTCTTTCTTTCTTACTACCAGGTCCTTTTAAAAAAGAAGCTAAGAATTTCCTGAACATAGGATATATGTTTTGCCCCTTCAATTTTTCATCATGAATAATTGAATCCCTCTATCTGATATAGTCATGGTATTGACAAAAACCTCTCTTCTATTTTTCTCTTCAAGGTTTACTTTTTTTAAAAAAAGGGGGGCAGATTTTGCCTACAAAATTTTTTTTTTCTTCCTGATGCTCAGAGTATTTTCACATAAATTCCAGCTGTTGGGGAACAACAGATGGAATATTGGCCTGCTATAGCAGTCCTCTTTCTTTCCTTTTTCTTTGGGTTTTGTGTAAGTATATTTTTGTATGGTATTGTTGGAAGGTGATGGAGGCTGTTTCAATCACCTGATCTTGGGGGAAAATTTTCCCAAAATAATTGTGTTATGAGGTCTTTCCTTTTCAATCAACATATGAGAAGGCAAGGAGGATGCAAACCACCAGGGAGATGATTTTATACTAAAAAGCAGGATACTGCCAACTTCCCATTTTCACAGTTACCTAAAAAACAAGGACACTTTTTTTCCACCGGATTTTCCTTCTGCTTTGAATAGGATTTGAAAGTCATTTAATGACATGACACACATTTCTTATGCAGAGTGTCATGCTCAAAGCATAAAGAGATAGTGTAATGTTGTTTTGCAAGGCAAATAATTTGTCATACTACCAACAAATGAACAAAGATGCCTTTTAAGGAAAAAGTAGGTCCCAATATCTCAGATTCTGTATATCAGATGAGCCCAGGGGAAATAATTAATCCTAACAATGGGACTAGGAATCCAGTGACAAGCTCCATATTGTGGTATTGGTTGATCACTTTTTTTGTACTGAACCCTAATTTGGGTGGACCTCACCATTGCTAGTTTTATATATTTGGTATAAACAAACATATTTCAAATTGAGCATCCTTCTAGAACAGGGGTGTCAAACTGGTGGCCCATGGGCTGGATGCAATAAATTGCGATACATCACGATACATCATGTGAAGTGTTCGAGTTTGATACCCGTGTTCCTCAACAGAGGTCCTCAACCTTTTGGGCACCAGGGACTGGTTCCATGGAGAAAGATTTTTCCACGGACCGGTGGGTGCTGCCTGCATCCCATGGATGGGGCTTTGCGGACCAGTTGCTGGTATGCCGTGGTCCAGTACTGGTCCATGGACTGGGGGTTGGGGACCCCTGTTCTAGAACATCAGATGTACCATGTTCTGGTATAATAGAAAAAAAGCCAAATAAAAGCTCCATATACAAAACACTTAGGCTGATAATAAGCATGTAGGAGACAGGAAAACTGTTAGAAAGACAGATAGACAGATAAAGTACAGGTAGTCCTTGACTTACAACCATAACTGAGCCCAAACTTTCTGTTGTTAAGTGAGACAGTTAAGTGAGTTTTGCCCTACTTTACGACCTTTCTTGCCACAGTTGTTAAGTGAAACATTTCAGCTGTTAAATTAGCAACCTGGTTATTAAGTGAATCTATCTTCCCCATTGACTTTGCTTGTAAGTGGGTCGCAAAAGGTAATCACATGACCCCCAGGACACTGCAGCCATCCTAAATATGAGTTAGTTGCCAAGCATCTGATTTTTTATCATGTGATCATGGGAATGTTGCAATGGTGGTAAGTATGCAAAATAGCCATAAGTCACTTTTTTCAGTCCCATTGTAACTTCGAATGGTCACTAAATGAACTGTTGTAAGCCGAGGACTACCTGTATATTAGCAGAGTTCAGTCAGCTTGTTGTATCTCTTTTTCCAACATGGTCAAGGAATGTGCAACAGAGACTGCAGGATTGCATCTATGTCTGTATAGTGGCTTTATGCCAAGGTTGGGAGTGGGGTACGTAGCAGTTAAACCAAGCTTTCCTTGCAGGTGAAAATCTTGGTACACAGACAGATATTAAATGGAAAGACAGACAGAAGAGGACATGGTTGACAGTAAGGGCTGTCCTGGTCTGCCAAGGCTATGCAATAATTAGATTTGAACTTAAGGAAAATATGTGCTATTGACTCATCCCTAATTCATGTCCCAAGTCATTATGTAATGCTAGTTTGCCTTATGCCATTGCAGCTTAATGGGTGGCATGTTTATTAATGTCAGTACTTTTTTTTGTTTGTTTCTTTCTTTATTATTTTATTTTATTTTTCTTCCCATGTAGTGCATTTTTGAATATAGAGCAATAGACATTAGAAACCAAAGCAATATCACACAGTTTAACTATTAAACTTTAAAAAAAAAAGTAATTTGCCCATAATAATTTCCCTGGGGTCATAATCAGAAATCAGGATGGAGATGACTTTTACTTGCATTAATAAATTAATTTCTAACATTTTGTTTCATTCTGTTATGGCAGTTCAGGTTTTTTTTCCTAGCATTCACAACAAGGTGTTACAAAAATCTCCCTTTAACAGGTGTGGCTTAGATTCTTTCTGTATCATACAGCTTTCTGCCAGTCTTGCCTCCTGCATGGTAAAGCTGGATTCATGACCTAGAATCACCTTTTGTACCTTTTCAATCATTGGAAAATAAACATTTTGATCTCTAGATTCTTGAAATAACCTCAGACAGACACATTCGTCTATTTAAGTAAATAAAATATCTGCTGGATGTTTTTGTATTCAGAAACAAGTTAGGTGTGTTCTTGGAAAATTGTCCATATTGGAAGGAGCAATAAATCCATTGCATCCACAGTAGCAAGCCATTTATTATTACAAACAATTAAAGTTTGTTTTCCATCCACCTGTCCATCCATCCATCCATCCATCCATCCATCCATCCATCCATCCATCCATCCATTCTAGGCTGTGTCAAACAACTGGCAGTTTGGAAGTCAAACAGTACTATTGGGATACACAGTTAAAACCATAATATAAATGTCAACAAAAACTAAATTAAATATTCAAGTAGTACTAGGACAATGAGGGACTGAATGCCCACTGGTATAACCTGGTTTTAACTGGCTTCCTAAGTACAAGGAAACATACTGTTGATACTGAAGTGGCAGGCAACCTCTTTCAGCCACTGAATGTATATATTAAATTACATGGGACCATGCTTTTTCCAACCATTGCTATTTCTGTCCCTTGGCTAGACTTTTTTTTCCAGGATCCTTTGAACCTCTGCAATTTTCACTACAATCTCACTCAGAAAAGGAATGTTGGAGACTGTGAAAGTTCCAAGAACAGCTAAAACTAAAAAAGGCTTCTTCAGGGAAGCACCCTATGACATATTTCAAGGCAGGTGACATAATGCCCTCTCTCAAAGAACATTAACAACCTCTTAGAGCCAGCAAATGCATCCTGCTGGTCATCTGGAAAAGTCAGGCAGAGCATAGGTCAAGCCTACAAATAGTAGTATTCAAATCACAAAGTGTTTTATTCACTTCCTCAAACCCTACAGGGTCAAAAATGTTTACCTTGTAGATTCTGTCCAGTCATCATCCTTACCAAAGTAAATTTCATCTACTAAGACACCTTCAATGTAGTGCAATGTACTTCTTGGAGCTGTGGCTCACCCATCCTTCTCTAAGTCCAGGTTATATGTAACATACTGTAACTTCTAATTGGGAATTTATGGATACAATAAACAGAACTATATCTCTCTAGCCCAGTGATGGTGAACCTTTTAGAGACCAAGTGCCCAAAAAATGCCCCCTGCCCCCGCTCCACCTCCTACCCTGCCTGCTCCGCCCCACCCGCCCCCTGCCCCGTCTACCCGCACACCACCTCCATGGCCGGCTGCAAATCGCCCAGGCAGCCCTGCAGTGCCATGGCAGCCACGCCCTCCACCCGCACCCCACAGCACCATCTGCATGCTATGGGGCACGAGGGCAGAATCTTGTCCTTGCTGCCCAACTATGTCCTCGGCTGCGCTGCTCCGTACGGGCTTCGCCCGGGGGGTGACTCTCCTCCAAGGGGATGCTGGTGAGGAGGGGGCACGGGGAGAGGCGGGGCTGGGGCGAAGGCGCGTGTGCCCACAGAGAGGGCTCCGAGTGCCGCCTCTGACATGCGTGCCATAGATTCGCCACCACTGCTCTAGCCTTAATGCCACCGTGTAGACTTAAACTTAAAATCTTATCACCACTTCTTGTTTTATACTAGACATCTCTTCATTTCATCTTTTTCTCTTCTAGTTCTATAAATCAACCCAAATAATCAGGGATCACAGAGCAAAGGAAAATATGTCACAACCAATCAGAGTGACTCTGTAATGTTTTCATTAGTGGCAACCCTTAGCTCCTCAGTAAATCAAGGAGTTGGTTGAGATTGGTTATTATAGAGAAACCCCACTGGGACAATTGTTATCAAGTCCTGTGACCCTTTCTGCATTTCACAGGTCAATCAGCGATGAGCCAGAAATGCCTTCCAGATAGCTGAAATAAACTCCAAGTATTCTCTAGAAACATCAGGATACATTCAGTGTCTGGGGTGGACCAAAATAATTGGTCTACCAGCTTTGCAGGGAATCAGGGCAGCCAGAATGTGCAGTTTGATGAGAAAGTGATCTGGCCATGGTAAAAGGCAAATATCTGTGTCCTTCATCTTAATTGCAATCTCATTTGCTCTAATGTACAGATTAGGTCTAATCTGTGTGAAGTCATGTATGTTGGGACCACAGTTATTATCTGATGTCCTTGCTCACCTGGAAGCTATGAACCCCAATGCTGTACAGGAATCTTCCCCTAAGGCAGGGGTAGGCAACCTTGGCTCTTTTATGACTCGTGGACTTCAACTCCCAGAATTCCTGAGCCAGCCGTGCTGGCTCAGGAATTCTGGGAGTTGAAGTCCACGAGTCATAAAAGAGCCAAGGTTGTCTACCCCTGCCCTAAGGCATGGAGGTTGAAATCCTTCAGAAACAATAACAATAACCTTGTCACCAGCCCCAGTGCAAGGTCTAAGTGCTCCCCAAAGACCACTTCTAGCAGCTAGTTGGGAGGAACACAAGCATCATCTGAAGTATATTAGTGTGGCACAATTCCATGCACAGATCACCTCTGGAACAGTGCTCTTCATTAATGCATGTGTATCTTTAACAATAATAGTTACCCTTCCTCCCTGTTATTAGAGTAACAATTACTTCTGATTGTCATTTGGTAGATTTCTGATAGGGCTATATCCCTATCATTGCCCAGCCAGCAGAATAATAGAAATCAGTGAGTTCACTCATTGTATAATGTCATGCATGGATTCAATCTTATTGAATAGAATAGAATAGAATAGAATAGAATAGAATAGAATAGAATAGAATAGAATAGAATAGAATATCTGTATTGTCATTGTGTAACTCACAATGAAATTAAGTGCTGTCCACAGTGCACACCACACACAAATAAAACCACAAATAAAAACATACATCCTTCACATTCCACCCAGCACTGCGCTGCCCCCAATATTGCATTTCAATGGTGCAATACACAGTATTATTTAATATGGTTGCAGCTCTGGGATAAAAACTATTTTTCATCCTATTTGTCTTTGTTTTTATTATCCTGTACCATCTGCCAGATGGTAATAGTTCAAAAAAAAAAAATGTCCGGGATGAGATGAGTCTTTAAGAATGTTTTGAGCTTTCCTAAGAGAGTGGGAACTGTGTACTGTGTACTGTGTACTGTGTACTGATTTGGCATTAACCAGCAGATGTTGAGGATCAAACACTTCAACAATGCAACCATCTGGGCCGAAGACAGGGGCCTGTAGTTTAGAAGAAAGAATCTGTGCTATCATGGAGGTATTCCTTTTTAAAGTACACTTACTCAGCAGCCTGGCATCATGTCTTCTGCCCAATTATAGTCATAATAGGGCGCCCTACCACTGAATATTTGGAAGACATACCAGGTTTCCTAACCACTTCTAATCCAATGTAAACTAATTCCTATAAGCCATAAACTAATTTAAAAAATAAAATGGTAGGCTTTCATAAGCCAAACTCAGAACAAATCTTAGTGATACGTGAAACCAGTTTTTGTTTAAAATTCTAGCAGAATCCAAAACCGAGAGACATTGAGCGTTATCAGCAGAATGAAAATAAATACTGTTGTACATGGAGTATGCACATATCGAGTTACACCAAGCTTTCAGTATACACATCTTCACTGGGCCACAGGTACATTTATTAAGCAATTGTGCCCAATTGTTCATACAATCAGCCACTGGGGCTCTTGTTGTTTTTTCTTACCTTAAAATATTATGTAAGAGCATTAAACTGATGGTGACCTTTTCCACTGCTGCCTCAGGAAATGAATGCTGTCCAGGAAGTCAACTGGATGGCTCTCGCAAGCTTATTTATAGCTCATTAATCACATTAGCATGCGTTCCAGCAGAGTAATTACAAGTCCTCTAAATGTTTAAGGAAAATATGACAGTAGTTTAAGTGATGTCTAATGCTAATAGTTCTCCTGGTAAGTGCTACTTATAAATATCCCTGTTTTTTTTGCTAGGGCCCTAAACAAAGTATTAAGTTGACATGTTGCTTTATTTTTAGATCTAGAATTGTTTATATCATGTCTTATGAAAAAGACATACTCCGTTACTTCCTAAAGGAACTTGCTTGCTTGCTTGTTTAATTATTTATTTTTAAAAAGTTTGCAAGGTTAAACGATATAAAGCTAATAAATATCAGTCATATCCTTAAAATACTGCTGAAGCATCAGCCTGATTGGCATAAATGGACTATGGAGTTTAAGCATATTAGGCACATTCTTTCATTCGTACAATGGACCAACTTAAAAAAACCCTAAGAAGAATATATTTAGCCTCTGCAAAAACCAATCTTCTTTGGAAT
Source organism: Protobothrops mucrosquamatus (assembly GCF_001527695.2). Taxonomy (NCBI): domain Eukaryota; kingdom Metazoa; phylum Chordata; class Lepidosauria; order Squamata; family Viperidae; genus Protobothrops; species Protobothrops mucrosquamatus. Next base: position 360,757 of record NW_015387042.1, read on the forward strand.
TAAGCTAATTCCCCTCTCCTCCCTCCAAACCCCAAGTTAACTAACTTTGTATCGTAAGAGTTTAGTGGGAAGGTTTGATTATTTTCATTCTAAAGACTGAAATAATAATCTGGAGATCACCTGCAGGAATAGGATCAATCTAGGAATGTCTGTATTGAAGATTTGGATTCAGCAGGAGCTCTTTTTTAGGAAATGTGCCCCCCCTAAGCATTAACAAGTGCTTAAAAAAATACCAGGTTAAAAAAAAAATAGCAGAGAAACCTATTTCAAAGAAATATATGTATAATATAGTTATCTCAAATGCAGAGTATTGGCTTAGCCCAGTTATCAGTGAATGGTAGCATATATTCATTTCATTTGAATAAAAGTCAGATTTATTAAGAGATGCATCGGATAGAAAAACTTCACTTTTTACATATTAGTGAGAGGGAAGCACAAGAAAGAGAGAGACAGGAAGAATCTTTTTGTCTCTTACATGCAGAGACTTATTTGACTAAAATAGGCCATGTGAGAAACAGTCACACTGCAGGAAGACCCTTCCTCTTATTTATCATTCATCATATGCCCTAGGGGTCAAAACAGCTCTAAGTATGAAGCAATGGGGTGTGAGGTTGGGGAAGAAGGACAAATTGCTATAATGGAAAGTCTCTCTCCTTGCTACGTAGTCTGTGGTGATAGACTGCCAACATGATTGCATAACCATATAGGCCAGTGGTGGAGAACCTAGGGCACGGGTGCCAGAGGCAGCACTCAGAGCCTTCTTTGTGGGCACGCGCGCCATCGCCCCAATCCTAGGCCTTCAGCTGGGTTTAATAAAACCTTTTTGCTTTAGGCCTCCGCCACCGTGTACAAAAAAAAAGGCTCAATCAATCAGCCAATTTCAACTTCTCACGGGAAAAAAAAGATCTCGCAAAGTTGGAATTGATTGATTGAACTTTTTAGTCCCACCCAGACTGCTGTTACCACCGCAGCCGCGCCCACCCAATGGGCCACAATCACCCGGCACCCGACAATGCATAAGTGGGTTTGGGGTGGCAGTTTGGGCACTGAGTCTCTAAAAGCTTCGCCATCACTGATATAGGCGATAGCAATACCAATAGCGCTTAGATTTATATACCACCCCACAGTGTTTTACAGCACTCTCTGGGCAGTTTACAATGTCAGCCTATTGCCCCCAACAATCTGGGTCCTCATTTTATCAATCTCGGAAGGATGGAAGGCTGAATTGACCTTTGAGCCCCATCAGGATCGGACTCCAGGCTATGGGGAGAATTGGCCTGCAGTACTGCATTCTAATCACTGCACCACCAGGGCTCTAAGTAATTCTTTGTGGAGGTTACTCTTACTATGGAATCAGATTAGATAGCCAAAGATTGAAGCTGGTGAGGCAGCTGATTGTTATGCCAGAGAAAACCACTTTAAGCACAACAAACAGATGGCAGAGACCTTTCAAGGCCAGGAAACCACCAAGCTATAGTGCAATTGACTTTAGAGGCAGGAGGAAGAGGCCCAGAATTCAAGCCTATGGATTAACATGTAAGGCCGGGAGGATTCCAAGGTGCTTGACAGAGAAACTCCTTCCATGTGAGGTTTCATAATTCTCTCTAGTAAGTCTACTTATCAAAATTTCTCTTGTGCCTGTTTGGGAATGTGGAGCAGGGAGAGAGAGATTAATCTTCACACTTTGACCCTGATGTCCGAACTGCTCCCACATTTCATTTCTACCACAATAAATCCTAGAAAAGCTCCAGGTTGTCAGAGGATTTACTGCTTAGGACTATGAGACACACAAGATACGGACAACCACTTGATAACATCAAAGAGTTGGAATGTTTTATATGTTCTAATTGTCCAGTTTTTGTGCAGCCCTGGTACCATAAAGGTTGGGTATAATGCAAAATTCATCCCCTCATTTCCATCCTGACCATACTAAACCAGAAGTAGATAATACCTCTATCAAATTCTGTTTAATAAAAACATACTTACAAATATATGTGACCAGACTTATTTATTTATTTCTTAGATTATTTTGTACTTCCTCTTTTATTTATTTCAATTTACTGTATACAGCTGCCTATCTCAGATTCATGATTCTGAATGTCTAACCTCAATTAAAAGCTATATGAAAACATAGAACAAGGAAAAAAAATAACCCTACACAAATACAATAAGTAACCTAGGAAAAAACAAACAGAAGCAGCAGCAGCAATAGCAACAACAAAACAGAACAACCACAAATTAGCACAGTCTGGAACCACAAGCCTGAAGACATATCTTTCCAGCCTTTCTTTGCTGTGCAGAAGATCCATTACAGAGTTAATGAGTCCTCTGCATAGGTGGGACAACATACTTTAGATGATGCTGTTGTTCCAAATCAATTTATTTTCTTAACTATTATGCTACATGACCTTCTTCCCCACTGAAAGACACTCCCCACATATTCTTTCATGACTTGATGGAAATGTAAGTGTTGCAGCTCTTAATACAGACAATATGGAAGTTTGCTTTATATTGACTGTTCACACACTCTAATGGTTTGAACACAGTTTGTTGAAAAAAAATCATAATTCACCGGGATCATAAAATATGCCCTCCAAAACCAAAATAATTTTCCCAAAAGCAGAATTAAAACTAAAAGAAATCAGATTATGCCTTAGCCTTTGGTACGCCATCACTGAGTAAGGCTACTGTTCTAGCTAGCTCACTATCAATAACTTGATGTCTTCTAAATGTATTGGAATGCATTTCCCATAATACTTGTTTCCATGGTTTTGGATGTTTTGCAACCACAAGATGTCAGACCAGGTGCCTTTCTCAGCTCAAGTTGCAGGTGCAGAAATATGGACATTTCTGTGGAAAAAACAGGTGGTTTTTGACTGACCCGTGGCCTTTCCTTCCTGACTACGTAAAGCAGAAATCCTGCTTCTCCTGTTGCTTACGCTGATCAACACACATAATGTTGTTTCAAGGCAAAGGGTATGTGAAACATCACACTGACATCAGAAGCAACGTCATATTAATCAGTCAGGAAGGTCAAGTCTAAAGAGGAAAGAGGAAGATGTGTGTGCATACTGATAGGTTACTCTGCTCCTAAGTATGACTGTGAAATGACAATTGTTTATAAAAGACAATTTTATTCTGTAAGAAATAAACACTAGCTTTAAAACTACTTTTCTGAAAGGGTTTTAGGAGGAGCTGACTACTTTAACGAAAAAGAGGGATAAAGTACATGAACCTTACTCTGCTTGTCCCTTAAAACTCTTCCAGATTTGCTTTGACCAGACCTGGAACAGTTAGGAGGGTATATTTAGGCATCTCAGATCAGCACTGAAGATGTTCCAGAAGTTACTGTTGTGCATACCCACAACACATAAACATATTTTCTTGCAATGATTCAATATGGTTTGTGTTGCTAATTTGATATTCGATTGGGTTGAACTCCTTGCAGTGTTGCATTAATGGTATTTTTATAGGCCGGTCAGAACGTTCATAGTTGCTTTACATGTGGAGGTACCCTCACTTGGAAGTATAATATTTATTTCTACTTCTCGCTCTCTTTTTCTCTTATAATTATCTATCTATCTATCTATCTATCTATCTATCTATCTATCTATCTATCTATCTATCTATCTATCATCCATCCATCCATCCATCCATCCATCCATCCATCCATCCATCCATCTATCTATCTATCTATCTATCTATCTATCTATCTATCTATCTATCTATCTATCTATCTATCTATCTATCTATCTATCTAATCTATATGTCATGAATGCAATGCAACTAAATCTATTTTAAAAAATCCTAAAATTTATTTCATAAGTTGGGATTTCACCATATATTAGCATAGGTTATAATAAGAAAAAAGTGGGCAATGGGTTCAGATAATTCAGGGCCGCTTAGAATCTAAAAAAATACTTCTGAGTAGACTCCATCAATACTTCTCCTCAGTGTTCCTGGGAAGTCTTTTTAAATCTGCCAACTTTGGAATCAACATTTTTTCTTAGAAGGAGCCAAGTCTTAGTCTTGAAAATTAAGTAAATTCAGGGGTTTACTTTGAGGAAGTCAGTAAGTTAACTGTCAAAGCCATTGTCTAGGAGAGCAAGCCATCTGAGACTTGCTTATTCACTGGTGGAAACCATTGTACATAACACCCAAAGTTAGATAAATAACTAATGCACAAGAGGAGTGAATCAACCAGGCCATGGTGGGTTTGCAATTTTTCTGGATATAGAAATGTATAAGGTGGAACAAAATGTTTTTAAAACATCCCATCCCAAAAAAAAGAAGAAAAAAATCTGATTTATTTTCCTAGTACATTTCCTACTCTTGTGGTGCATTTTAATTTTTCTGACTCACTTTTTGCTACTGAATCATAGTCACAATCCAATTACATTATTAAATTTTGATTTCTGAGCCCTATAATGTTATAACATATTTATGTCTCTTCATCTATCAGCCTTGCAAGATAATCCAGAGAAGAAGCACATTTGGAACAATCTTATTGTAAGGTTATATTAACAGAATCAAGCAACTCTGAAAATGTATTTTTTCCCTGTTACCTTTACAACCCTGAATACTAGGTAGTATCCCTTCTGAGACATTTGCCCCAATCCATATTCCTTTTGCCAGCTAGACTGCTCATTATTTGACCATTGCCCTGGCTGTGGCTCTTCCCCCTGTCTCTCAAGGTCATTCCCACACATTGTTACATCATCTGATAGCATCAGGCCCCACATCGTGAAATGTCAGCTTTAGAATGCTGAGCATCTGGTAACTATCTTATCATCCTTCCCAGAAGAAAATCCAAGATGATGATGATGATTTGAATGGGCCAGGTGCTGAAGCTTTGAACATGGGCAATATGAAGCTAAAAATACTTCTTCAGGATACACTGGACTGACCCTTTTTTTTCTTGTTTTTCTGGCCACCAGACAGAAAGCAAAAATTGGTTGATTGGTAACTTTCCAATTCATTCTGTTTTCTCAAATCCAGCTGTACAAAATCTCTGGAGAGTGTTCATGCTGTAATGTAGAGCATCTAATGAGGAAAACAAGAAGCCTTCACTTTGGTTTTTTGTTTTTTAGACTGGTGGAGGCAGGGGGGGGGGCTAATATTGTCATCTCAAATGCAGGAATAAATTCTGATATATATATCACACATTTGACAAGAAAAGGCCTGATTTGTGCAACATGCATAATCTAATCCTAAGACCTTGCTATTTAATTTGGTAGCACACAGCCATTTTAGCTGGGCAGTGGGGTCCATCTGTGTTTGAAAGGCACTTTCTGGAGCTGCCAGAACTTGACAATGGTTCTGTAATGCAACAATTTATTTTCTAGCTATTTGATAACTCTAATACCTCTAATTTTGTTTTCTTTTGTTTTTCTGGAGGACTGACTGGATATGGTTCCATAACTGAGTTTTTGGATTCACAAAACATGACAGTACAGAGCAATGCTGCCCAATGTTGACTGTGTTAGTGGTTCATGCAACACACTGACCTCATCATTGATCTTGGTGAATTGTGCTATGGTATATGAAACCTGCTTCTCAAGACTCATTATGAGTACTTTTACAGCAGAGATCAACAACTTCAGATCTGCAAGATATACTTTAAAAAAAGCACATACTATAACACTGAAGGCTGCTAATCAGTATCTTAAGTAGTGTCTCAGGAAGGTAAGTATATAAAACTATCTGAGGAACACTTGGAATTTATGTTCAGTCCAAGAATTTGTAACTGCTATAAAAATCAGTTTCAAAAGATGTTTCCCTCAACCCTGTCCCAAAAATACATGGGTCTCTCTCTGCCTGAATATTATTATTTTTTGCCCCAGGGAAGGGCAAAAGTTTTTTAATTGCTAATATTATTAAAACACTTTTATCTATTGTATTTCACCCAAAGATCCACAGTAGATGTCAAACTTCCTTCTACCCATCCCTAACTTGGACAAGCAACTAATTATGTTTGCATGATGCCTAAACCAAAACTCCCAGTTAGCATATATGAGGATTTTATTCCATCTGACATAATTCTTTAACCAGTTTTAGATATGTTCTGTTGTCTGTACCAGAAATAACCACCATTTTCAATTTAGGAAACCCAAAACTTAAACCTTTCAATGACAATCTTAGTTACAAACTGCTTAATTCCTATTTTGTGTCTCCCTTTTTTTATAAAAGAACAAAGTGGTCTAATCTCCCAGAAGTTACATTAAGAGTGGGGAGTGGGGTACAGAAGAATGATGCAGATCAAAACAGTCAAAAGTGATGAGAGAAGACCTAGCTCTTTTGAATAAATTCAAGTTGAATAAATTCAAGTTCAAGATCTGGATAGATTACATTCTAGGGTGCTAAAGCAACTGGAAGATGTGATCTCAGAATCACTATCTCCTGTGCTACAGGTGAAGTGCTGGAAAATTGGACCAGAGTTAATGTTCCAATCTTGAAATGCGGAAAAAAAGTGGACCATTGGAATTACAGATCAATTGGAAATACCTAGGAAACTTCTAGATAATATCATCAAACAGCAGACTTGCAAGTAATTAGAAAGGAGCAAGATGATTATTAGAAGCCTACATGGGTTTGTTAAAATAGGTTGGGATTAACACAAATCTTACTGCTTTTTTAACATATGACTAGATTAGTAGACAAAGGGAACATAGAGAATATAGTGTATCTACATTTTAATAAGTCTTCAGTAAGGCATTTAAAAAAAAAGTTGATTATAGCTTGGAACAGGATGGGATGAATAGTGCCACTACCAGATGAACTTTCATTTGGTAACAGTTGGTTACTTACAGTTGGTTGAACATCCACATCTAATGTGTAGTTATTTATAGATCTATATCTACATAGAGAGGGATATACAGTGGGATATACTTCAGTCTTGGACTCAATGCTCAATGGATACTCAGAAAATTTGCACATAACAGAAAGTTTGGGGGGATTGCTAACATCTCAAAAGCAGATTCCCGATTCAAAAGTATCTTGATATATCTGAACAGTGTGCCTTTTCCAACATTATGCCATTCAATAGCAAGATATGTAGGACTCTGCACTTAGGAAGGAAAAATGTACCAGTACAAGGTTCAGCAGCAGTACTTACGAAAAGGATCTTAATATCCTGGAAGATCACAGATTAAATATGAGTCAGCAGTATGCTGCAGCTGCCAAAAGAGCCAATGGAATCTTAGGCTGCATCAATGTATAATGTCAAGATCATGGAAAGTGATAATTCCTCTAGATGCTGCATTGGTCAGGCCGTACCTGGAACAGTGTGTCCAGTTTTTGTCATTAGGATACAAGGAAGATGCTGAGGAACTGAAAAAAAGTGCAAAGAAGAGGATCAAAGATGATGAAGGGCTTGAAGGCTAAATCTATGAAAAACGGTTAAAAAAATTGGGTATGTTTAGCCTTAAGGAGAAGAAGCTAAAAGGAAACAGGACAGCAGTCTTGAAGGGGTGTCACAAGGAAGAGAATGTGGATTTATTTTCTATAATCCCCAATAAGTAGAAGCTTTCCAAGGAAAGACCTTATCTCAATATAAGGACCTTCCTGACTGTGAAATCCTTTTGGCCTGTCTCCTGGTGGGAGATTTTCAACCAAAGGTGGCACAGCCCTTAGTGTGGGATGGTCTGAGGATTCCTCAGGGAATAGTCACAAAGATCTCAAAGATCTTTTTCCAATCCAATGATTCTATAAAATTGTATGCCCTGATGATGGTCTTTTTCAATTTAAACAACTTGGATATCCTAAGACTGGTTGAAGAATTGCATACAGCAGATTAAATGTTGATACCTGCACTCAGTTGTGAGATTCAAATACCTGAACAACCAGTTCTCTGTGTGGATGCCACTTCCGGCAGGCTGTTCTGGGCCTGGGAGGCCTCCCCAGCTCAGAACAGACTTCCAGAAGTGGCATCCACATACTTCCGGCGGTCCATTCTGGGCCTTGTGAAAAAGGGCTAAGGCAGACATGTCAAACTCGCGATGTCACATGACATCACGAAACGTATCGTGACTGTTTTGCCATTGCCCGCAATGGAGTGGGCGTGGCTTCCAGATGACGCGTCTGGCCCGCGGGCTGGCAGTTTGACACCCCTGGGCCAGGGCATCAGCCGGTTTGCCGAAGTGAACAAAAAATTAGCTACCGGTTCTATTGAACTGGTCCGAACCGGCTGAATCCCACCACTGCCTGCACTTGAACAACAGTTATTTCTCAGACTAAATTATCCAATATACTGTACAATACCTCCAGAAAGCATATTCAGATAAGAAAATGACAACTCACAGCACTGAAGAACTGTTATTAATAAAAGCAAAAGTACTTGATCAATCAGCCAACTGACTGAGAAAACGTCTCTTCATGATAGCGTGATACCTGTGGTAATATTGACATAGCTTATAGGAAGCTTAAGAGGATTACTGAGATAATGTGCTCTGAAGACTCCAAATGCTATTTAAACAGTAAGTGGTGTCCTTGGTATCCCACAGAATGGTTTTTGTGACAGTGAATCACAGTTATCAATGGAAACTATCAATACAACTGAGATAAGGGCTTGTGGGAGACTTAAGTGTGACTTTAAACGAGTACATGCATCCATGCGTCTCTTGTTATTCTACATTTAATGATTGCATCAGTAAGACACTCCAAGTCAACTGTAAAAAGTATCAGCAAGGGCTTAAACTACTATCCATTGCCCTCTTCCAAAATATACACATTCTTTGCACCATTAGACTTCTTTTCTGTTTAACATCTTTAAAGTCTTCTTCCTTTTTTAACTGGAATATTTGAAAACTTAATGTACTCACAATCCAAGGTAAAATGAGATTCAAATGAATTATCCTTGTTTAACCTTCATAAATTGCTTATATCAAAGATACGATAGAGCAGAGAATGACTGATTGTAAGACTCTTTTAAAAACCATTAAACAACTATCACTCAGAAGAGTCCTGAGAATTAAAATGTGGAGAAACTAGAGGACCTCTTTTGATTGGTGCAGAGAACTGGATGTAAAAGAAAAAATAAATAATTAAAATTAAAATTATAAGAGTATATGGGAGAAAGAGGAAGCAAAAGTCCTTTCCAGAGTTTAGCAATGTTCATTTTAACAGCTGTGGGAATAAAATGATATTGCTTACATTTTTATCATACTCATTCACTACTGGACCCAGGTTCAAAGTTATGCTCAGTTTTAAAAGGAGATGGATGTTTAGTTAAAATTAAGAGTGTTTGAGAATGTAGCCAGTTAGAGGGAGAAGTTTGTAAACCCTGAAAGCTACTTATATGTCAAAGGATATGCCCCCTCTCTGAACTATGTGATGTGGCTTTTACTGATAACATGCTTATAGAATGTTTCAGCATTCATAAAAGATTTAGCATTTATGGCTTGATCGGCAGCCATTTTTTAATCTCCTTGTTAACTCTGATTTTCACTTCATCATGTTATCTGATCAAAGTTCTTGAAACCTCAAAATCCTATACCACTTTTTGCCTAATCGTTTGCCTAATAAAAGTATTTAATTAATTCTAATGTTTGTCTTCTCATGGCAAATGTGGCTATTTTTACTTTATTTTATTTAAAGAATAGCAAGAGTAGCTATCTATCATCTATCATTTATCATCTTATCTATTTATCTATATCTATGTCTATGTCTATATCTATATCTATATCTATATCTATATCTATATCTATATCTATATCTATATCTATCTATCTATCTATCTATCTATCTATCTATCTATCTATCTATCTTCATTATTATTATCATTATCCTCATCATCATCATCTGACTAATTTGAGTCAACAGAACTCACACAGAAATTGTGGAAAAAGTAGCAGAAGATACATGAAAGATGCTGTTTTGAAACCCTTGGAAAAATAATAAACTAATAATGGAAGGAATTAGTATTAATAATACTTTTTTAATTATTAATAGAATAGCATCCATGTTCTCTTTGAAAGAATAAAGAAGGGGTGGGGAGAAGGTGAATTTTAAGAGTAGCCATTTGGCTTAAGGTAAAGAATGATAATAATAATTGTAAAAATAAAAAAAAAACAAATCAAACTCAACTTTTGGTGACTTTATGTCCATGTGCTTTGTCTGGCAACAGTAAAAAATGGTTTGTAATTACTTATACATATTTTTAAAAATGAAGTCTAGCCTAAGGCCCCAGGCCTTCCCTGTGGCCCCTTATTACCCAGGCTTGCCCTTGCTTTGTTTCTTGAGGTCAGCTATGTAGAGCTAGAAATAAGGAGTTTAAACAAAACAGTCATCTTGGGGCAACTTGGTGACTTGCAGATTTGAGCTGGGGGTCCTATGGCCCTCTAGATGTTGCTGAAATATAGTTCCTAGCAGCCCCGGCCTATATGGTCAATAGTGAGGGATGCTAAGTGTTATGTCCTGGGCCTGCTGAATGACTCAGCAGGTGCAGGAGGTTGCAGAAAGGCCCGGGCAGACACGTGAATGCCCGGGACCAGACAGGCTGTCTGGTCCCGGGCATTGCATTGATTGGTTAACACTGTCCCTTGCAAGATGGGTATAAAAGGCCTGCACACCATTTTGTTTTGGTTCTGTTGGAGAAAATAAAGAGAAGACTGTTTTACTTCTTTGCCTCGTCTCAATGCCTTTGCGAACGAAACAGAACACTAAGGGCTGTTGCTTAGCAATATCTGGAGATCTCGGAGGTTCCCCACACTTGTGGGAGCTTTCCTCGGAAGCATAAAGAATTACCTTGAGTTGCTGTTATATACACACAGAGGGTGTTGGAAGAATAAACAGTGAGATCAGAGGGAAAGAAAATGAAGGAAGTAGAGGCAGTGGCAATTGTAGTAATAATAGTGAATGTTGTTGCTGATAACAAATACCCTGGCACTGGATAAATTAACACAAACATATCTTCTGCCAAATCAAGCCAATTGTACCCTGTTTTATGTGAATGGCAACACATTGACCAAGCACAATTTCCTTTCATTCCTCTCTATTCCTATGGAAAGCTAATATCCTACTTTTATTTTAAACCTGTAAATAAATATAGAATTCATGAGTGCAATATCAGCTATTGGCCCCAATAAGACCTCTATATAGTCATAAATCAGTAATATTTTCCTAAAATTCAGACACTGTATCCAGAATAAATGATAAGTGAGGATATGATTCCTAAGACAAGCTTTTTGGGAAGTAAGCATCACTTTATAATGGGAAAGTATTCTACAGCAGTAAATAAAAAGTCAAATGAGGATGAAAAATATTTAGAAAGTATTTCTGCAAAACAATTATAAATATGATTCAAATGTATTTTTATTATGAATACTAGCTGTACCCAGTCACGCGTTGCTGTGGCTCTGTCTGGTTAAATGGAAAAGAAAGAAAAGAGAAAGCGCACTTTTCTAATATGTTTAATTTCACAATGCTTGTGGGTATACAATATTTTTTGTTGTTCCATTGTCTGTGCATCAATTCCAACGCAATGTCACACGAAATAATTAAATCAAAATGAAAATAAATCAAAATCTATGAAAATTCAATTTAACAATGCAATCGGAAACATTGAAATGGAATTGTAAAATTGGAAATTTGGAAATCGTAAATGGATCATAAATCGGAAACATTGAAATGGAATGGTAAAATCGTAGCGTGTGTTGCTTTTACGTCCAATAGATGGTGCTGTTTTTCAAAAAAAGCATGTTTTCCCTGTCACAGGTGTGACATCTATATAATATAGGTATATAAAAACATGTGCATATTCGAATGCAACATTGTGTCAAAATTTCAAAGCAATCGGTGAAGAACTTTCGGAGATTTAAGATTTTGAACAAATGAACATTTACATTTTTATTTATATAGATTAAAACACCCACGTATTTTAGTTGAATTGTATTCTACCAGTTTACCTCAATCTGTGTCTTCCAAATGTATATGAGCATAAATCCCATTATTCCACCATCAATATGCCAACGGTTATATTATTTCCATCTAAGGATCATAAAATCGGTCGGGGAAGTCATATTTTAAATGTGACTATGCAAAAGCAGGAGTTGGTGCTATAAAATAATCAAAGACCTGTATTTTAGAGCTATGTCTATCCTGGTTGATTAAGACCTCCTGGGATTTGACAGTTAGTTGAGTCTATGAGATGATGAATGCTTCTCTGAGAAAGAGGATGGTGCTCCCTCTTTGGAAGAGATAATTGTTGAATTCAGTTGAACTGGACAGCTTGCATCTTGTCTTAATTTTATAGAAAATTGATGGAAAGGTAGCTTGCAGCTTTAGAAGTTGCATTACTATAATAATATTTACATTAATTATCTAAGTGCTGTCCTCAAAGAACACTTGGAAACTATAACTGGTTCAGGAGGGTCTAGGACAATTGGGTGTGGCCACATTGTCCTGGCCACTTTACTGTGAACCCCCTGCCCCAGCCAACCCACCACGGCCCCCTCACCCATGGTGCACTGCCACAGCCACTCAGCCCCTGTTGCACTACCAAGGGCTCCATGCTCTGGGTGTCCCTCCGCTACTGGCCCTCAGTCTTGCTGGTATAGAAAAGCCCTTAGTCCTGGGTTTTGGGGTTTTTTTGGGGGGGGGAGTGGGGGGTTGGTGCAGTTTTACATTTTTAACTTCCATAGTGTTAATATTTTAATTATTTCTCTATTTGTCTTTTCATCAACTGTAAGCCACCCAGATGCAGATGGGTGGGCCTACAAATTTAATAAAGAAATAAATATTTACAAACTGTAAAATAAAGCTATTCTTTGGAGTTGAAAACATATAGAGCCTGTGCAGAGAATGGGTAGAGACTGTCTTATGCAGTAAATGTACAAAGAGAATATTTTAAAGCATTATTATACTTCAGCTTCCTAGCTAAGCCAATAATGCCTTTTTTATTCCATCAAAGCAGCCATCCAGTTCTTCTAATGGTGCATTGGTGGTTCAGTGATAGAATTCTCACCTGCCACGTGGGAGGCCTGGGTTCGATTCCCGGCCAATGCAATGAGGCTTTTGATGCTGTTTCCCTCATAGATTTTGCCTCTATTCTCTTCATGCAGTTCTGTACCATTCCATACAATATATATACAATCTACTTTTCTGGAAAAATATACTTTTTCTATAAAAATGCACTCATTTAATCTTTTGCTAAGTATTTTTCTAGCAAAATGGATCCCCGGGGGTCAAAAAAGACAAGTTGCATTGGTCAGGAATTGAACTTAAGCCTCCCACATGGCAGGAAAGAATTCTATTACTGAACCACCGTGGTTACTGTAGATCAGACATGTCAAACACAAGGCCCGGGGGCCAGATGCGGCCCGCGAAGTGGTTTCATGTGGCCCGCGAAGTCATCCTGGAAACAGTGAGGGAACGGCCCCCTCTGCCTTGGCCCTGGCCCAGGCCAGCCGGGAGCCAATGTACAATTTTGTGGTGGCCATCTATGCTGAAACGCATTCAGTCTTAGCTCCATAAGCCCACTCCCGCATGGCCTGAGAGGAACAGTGAGGCTCCTCCAGTGGACCATGCCTTGACACTTGCCCTGGTCCCACCCCCTTGTGCCAGAGACCCTCATACCTATCCCACTCCTGCCCACACCCCCACAGGCACCCTTGACGCGAACGATGTAGAGCTGGCCACACCCACCCAGTAGGCCACACCCAACTCCATCCACACCCACCCAGTAGGTCGCACCCACCCTGGCCACATCCACCCGGCCCCCTGAGGACAACTGCAATGCTGATGCGGCCCTCAATGAAATCGAGTTTGACATCCCTGCTGTAGATGTTATGAAGGAGGAGGAGGAGGAGGAGTAGAAGGAGGAGGCCATAGGACAGAGCAGCATCTCACCTGCTACAGGGAGCAATCCACCACCCAACCATGGGCAGAGTGGCCTTCCACTCTCCCTACACCAGCAGTTGGTGAGTTATCCCATGCAACTATCGTGTCCCATGCAGGATAGAGGCCAGGGAGATTTGTCCCATGGTGAATTGCCCAGTGCAAGGCAGCAGGGGATAAGGAGTAGGGGATGAAGGTCAGGGGACAAGTGGCAAAGAGATGCCCAGGGCATGGAACCTATGTTTGTGCAGCGGGGGCCACCTGGCTATGGCAGTGCCCTGAGGGTGCAAGGGCCACGTGGATTTTCTGGGGTGAGGGAGGCATAGTGAAGTGGCCACAGCCACTTCACTATGCCTCACTACTCCAGAATAGGCAGGGTTGGTATGCTCCAATCCCTTCTATTAGACAGTGTCATATGAGTTGTGCCATCTCTGTTACTGTGTCTGCCCTAGAAAATAACACATATTCAGAGATCAGGATGGCTCAATCCTGTTGGCTTTTTGTGAAGTATGATGACTGGAAACATTTATAGTCATAACAAAATCAGTCATTCTAACTATGTTCTTCATAGACATCCACTGGGTGGTGGTAGTGGTGGTGGGAACAAATGCCTAACTGTCATGATTACACAATGCAAACTCTTATGATTTTTGTGCTTGTGTCTGATATCTGGATGCAATATGGAAAACTATGGCTTGTTTACTGATATTACTGTGACTGGCAGCTATGCCTGTGGTGCTTTCTCTTTATCCCTCTCTGAATACTTCCTTAATCATTGTCATTTCTATTATTTAAGGTAATGTGTCAATGTAGAGTGCCATCACTTTCATTTAGTTCTAACAGGAATTTCAATTTCTACCAGCTTTCCTCAAATTGATGACCATCAGTTGGGTTGGGATTATAATTCCCCCCAAAATTTGACACTGTCTATTTTGTTTAGGTTTGGATCATCATCATCATCATTATTGGTTCCTTTTCTATGAAGCACATAGGGCAGCAAGTTTCTTCCAATGAATCCTATCCATGGAAGCATCTTCAACATCTTCCCATTTGATGTCCTCTGTCCATAAGTTATCTTTAAATGCCTGACGCCAAGTTTTGCATGGTCTAGCCCACCTCTGCTTTTCCTCTGGCAGCTACTATTTTACAGTGTTTTTTGGATATTGATGTTCTGGCAAGCAAAGTATATGGCCAGCTAGATGCATTTGACATTCCATCACAATGGCCTGCAACTTCTTGGATCCACTCTGCTGCAAAATTTCCTCATTAGTGACATGGTCACTCCAAGTGACATCCAGAATTCTTCATAGGCAACACTGATGGAACACATAGAGTTTTTGTGCTGTGTGTGCTGTTGATGCCCATGTTTCACTGGCATAGATCGTTATTGGTACAACAATTGTCTTATAAAGCTGTAACTTGGTTTTCTTAACTATTGTTGGAGCTGACCAGATAGAAAGGTTCAGTTAGACTGGTATATTTCATGTTTCTTCTGGACAATAAACTGTGATCTCAGTATTGCCCCATTTGATACAGGCGTGGCACTGAATCTGTATTCTGTAATCCAATCAAAGAACATTAGCAAACCTCTGAACAAATACTTCCTTCAGAGCTGCAGTTCAACATTTACAGTACTTCTTCTTTGGGGAGCTCTCCAGATTCCCTCTTTATACCATCCAGATTCACTCTATGAGGGAGATGGGTGGTTTCTAAATGTGATATATACACATAAAAATAAATATGTTTGATAAACCATCTCAAGTTAAGTCATAATGTAAAAGCAGAGCTAAAACCCCATTTCCATCCTGTTTCTTCAGAGCTCTTGGCTTTACTTATTGGCTAATGACTTGACAGCTAGCCTGAGTCATTTCCTCTTTGCCATTAAAAAAAGGGATTAGTTCATAGTTCATTTTCTGTCCAAGAAGCATCTCACACTTGATTAAGATATTTTTATGTCAGGGCATGAGACTTTCAACTTTTAAACTTGTCGAAACCCCCGATTAAAAGACATTCAGTACAAAAATAGCCTTTTAGAATTCAGCCCATATATAGTGGCCAGCTGTCCTCCCACTCCTTTGAGCGTGTGCCTGCCTTTTTGTGTTGTGATGATGTCCAATAATGAATTTACGAGTTGAAACATTTCCTCTCATTTTCAACAATTACCATCAGTATTGTCACAATAACGCAGTACAGTCATATGTAACTGCACATGTATTATCTTCTTGCAATCTCTATTTTATAACCAATCTGTAATGTAGGACAGAATTTCTCTCCTCACATGGCAAATGAAGGCTTAGGCCACTAAAAAATTGCTTTTCATGAGGCAGAGCTGTGCTTGTAGTAGAGCTGAGTTTGTGGCAGAGCTGAGATTCACACTTGCAACATCTAGATTTGCAGATCAGTTCATTAGCTCCTCCTTCTCCTCCTCCTCCTCTTCTTCTTCTTCTTCTTCTTCTTCTTCTTCTTCTTCTTCTTCTTCTTCTTCTTCTTCTTCTTCTTCTTCTTCTTCTTCTTCTTCTTCTTCTTCTTCTTCTTCTTCTTCTTCTTCTTCTTCTTCTTCTTCTTCTTCCTCTTCTTCCTCTTCTTCCTCTTCTTCTTCTTCTTCTACAAACTTTCCTGTGACCAAAGCCACTGAATACAGTGGAATGTACTTCTGAGTAAATATGTACACTTAGTTGATATGATATAGTAACAATAACAGAGTTAGAAGGGACTTTGGAAGCCATCCAGCTCACGCAGGAGACCCATACCATTTCTGACAAATGGCTCTTCAGTCTCTTCTTAAAAGCCTCCCGTGATGGGGCACCCACATCTTCTGAAAGCAATTTGTTCCACTGGTTGATTGTTCTCACTGTTAGAAATTTTCTCCATAATTCATAATGCTTCTCTCCTTGATGAATTTCCATCCATTGTTTCTTGTCTTGCCTTCCGGTGCTTTGGAAAATAAGTTTATGCTTCTTCCTTGTGGTAGCTCTTCAAGGACTGGAAGACTGCTTTCATATCATCCCTGGTCCTTCTAGAATACAGTCTCCCTTTAACTCTTTGTTAGCAATCCAAAAATTTAGCATATATATATATATGTATATGTGTATGCGTATGCGTATCCGTATATGCGTATATGTATATATGTATATATGTTTATATGTATGTATATGTATGTATACATGTATACATGTATACATGTATATATGTATGCATGTATATGTATGTATGTATACATGTATATGTATGTATGTATGTATACATGTATACATGTATGTATGTATGTATAGAGTATATGTTACTCTACCACCTTCCAGGACTCACTTTTTCAGTTTCTGCTGTTCGTAGCCTGTCTGGGGGGGGGGGGTTTGGGAGGAATCAGTAACTGATGTAGTAGTGCAAAATTGAGAAGCTGTTTCTGTCACGTACAGCAAATTTGCTATCTGATTTGGCTTTATTTGCCTTTGTTTGTCAGACAAAGTAAGGGGAATCTAACAGTTCCTATCATTACAGAGGCATGCAAAAAAGGCTAGGCTTTGATCACATGGTCACCATTTTGGCCAGTTTGATGTCTCACACAAACACAAATGACATTATAGAAATTATTTCTTTGGGAACACAGTAACACTTATGAGACAATATCCCGGAAACTTTCATATGCTCCATTTAGCTAGCATACCTAGTACAGTGTTGCAAAAAAGTATATTTATCTTTTGAATTTATAAGATTATTGTAATTTTATATTATTTAATAGTTTCCTAAATCCTAAATCTGTATTCTAGTAATATATATTCTGAAGTGATGTTTTGGACTTTCTTATTATTGGTCTCTTTAAAATAGTTTTGGTTTGCTTCTTTGCATGCCTGGAATTTACTGGAGTTCAAGTCCAAGAAATGGCAGTGAACTGCTGAACTGAAATAAATTTAGTATGATAGTGATACAAAGAAAAAAGCAAGATATTTTGTTATGGAGTTTAAATTTTATTTCAGATTTAATCTGTTATTCCTTTCTAAAAGGCCCCTGATAATATGACTCCAAATTCCCATTCCCTTCAGCTACACGAGTCACATAATTTAGGGGACTACAACTCCCCTAATCCTAACCCAGCACTTAGCAGCTCATAGTCCAACCCCAGGTTAGCCAGGATTGCTTTGTTCTTTAATTATGCTTTACCTAACAATAGTTCTTTTTTTTAAAACAAGGGTGGCAGTTTCAAGACCACCCCAAACTTGATTCCTGCCAAATCCATCCCTGGAACTTGCATTTGTTTGGTATGGACTTGTGTGATAATTGAGGCATTCATTTCCTGCCAAGTTTAATTATAGTAAATATGAGGAACAGTAGAATTATAGTCATTCCCAGCGTTTTCAACAGGTAGGCTGATC
This sequence comes from Protobothrops mucrosquamatus, assembly GCF_001527695.2. Taxonomy (NCBI): domain Eukaryota; kingdom Metazoa; phylum Chordata; class Lepidosauria; order Squamata; family Viperidae; genus Protobothrops; species Protobothrops mucrosquamatus. Next base: position 378,957 of record NW_015387042.1, read on the forward strand.
AAGGGCTTAACTGTCTTGTTGACATTAAGTAGATCGCTCTGTGCTGCATTATCTTGTTCCTGTATTTTAAAAAATGTTCAGGTTAGGACTGATTGATCAGAAATAAGCAACTCAATAAGCTTCTACCACCCTTGAGACTTTCTCTTAGTAAAGTCTGATGTGCAGAAACTAGCAGTAGCTTTTCAAGAAATGGGTTAGCAGGCTGGAAAATACTGTATATGTTGGATAAACACATGTTGAAAGAAAAATCTTCATCAGGGTCCAGTCCAAGCTGGGAATAAACAACATGGAGACTGCTTTAGAAAGAAGGTTGTAGTTTATTAAATAGGAGACCAGACAGAAAGATGGCTCTGGAAAAGACTGACCACATGGAGCAGAGTGGTGGGCTTTTATATCTTCTGGGGCTCTTGAAGTTTCCTGTTCCTGTTTGAGGCTTTGTATTTCCTGTGTCATGTACTTTGACCTGAATCTGAGTGTGTCTTTTTGGTATTGGTGGGTTAATCCTATTATGTCCTGTCTTAGAGTTTCGGTGGGATATGTAGATTTTTAAGGGTCTTTGTCTTCCTAATTTCTTCAGTTTCTAGCTGGAAGGCTCCAACCTTTCTGAAAGGATTATTGAATTTGCATTTCTAAAAGCTGGCTTCTGCCTAGGGGCTGGGCTGATTTCTGGGGCTGGTTTCTGTCTTTTTAAAGATCTTCTCCATTATTCCTTTGGGAAAATATATTCTGCCTTTTTAATATCCCCCAAAATATTTCTTTCTCTGGATTCTTCCTACACACAGTTTCCTTAGTTATTTTTTCCAGAGGTGCTGAAACCCAAATTCAGGATTCTGCATGGATGCAGGTTGACTAACACCCTGTAGTGGATAAAAAGTGGTGGTGTCTGGCTATAGGCCTTAAACTTCTTCTGCCAGTCCTGGAGATTTTCCATTCTCAAAGAAGGAAAATCTGAAACCTGCTGGACAGGTCTATGGCTCAAACACATCCATTGTTCTCTAATCTAAAAGACTGGTTGTCATGGGAACATAGAAGAAACCCTTAATGGCTATAAAATGAGAAGTCCTTCCTTCCTGCCTGTAGTTTCAGAGCACTAATTTCTGGGCAGTAATTTAAGCAAAAACTGCATCTCCACAGACACTGTACTGTATGATGCTTTTATTTGTTTTCATTTATGGGCTGAATAAAACCAGCTTTGCCCAGTGTACTTTGTAAACCATAATTTATGATTTAATGTTATGCAAACCAATTGAGAACTTAACAATATTTCTTTTTAATTAATTTTAAAGGTGTACTGTATTTTTGTATTTTATCTGATTGTTAGCCGCCCTGAGTCCGTAAGGAGAAGGGCGGGATATAAATGTAATAAAATAAATAAATAAAATAAAATAAAATAAACAATGGAGTCTGGGGTTTTGGGGGTGGGTGGGGGTTTATTCAAGTTATTATACTGTGGAAAGTCAACCCCTCCCCAGAGAAGGAAATATTAAAAGGGCAGAATATTATATTTCCTCAAAGGATCTTAAAGAGGCAGGAAAGCATGCCCAGTTTTCTTAATAGCCCCAAGTCTCCCTCCCCCAAGCAGAAACCAGCTCTGTAGAAATGTAGATGTAAATAATCCAGGAAGGTTGGAGGCTCCCAGCTAGAAGCTTAGGAAGACAAAGACACCTAAAATCTACATACCCCACCCAAACTCTAAGACAGGACATAATAGGATTAACCCACAGATGCCAAAGGGGCACACTCAAACTCAGGTCAAAGTTCATGCCATAGGAACAGCTCCAAACAAAAGGCTCCAGGGGATATAAAAACCCACTCCCTACATGTGCTCTCTCTCTCTTTTTTCTTCCAGTGCCATCTTTCTGTCTGGCTCTCCTCTTCAATAAACTGCAACCTTCTTTCTAAAGCAGTCACCATATTGTTTATTCCCGGCTTGGACTGAACATGATGAAGACTTTTCCTTCAACAATATATTATTCAATACCAGAAAAAGGTGTGTTTAAGAATCAGTAATGTACTAACTACTGAACAAAGGAAGTTTTATCTGTGAGTTATCTGAAGAATAGGGCTTAGTTAAGGGGGAAATTTTAATTTTAATTTTACCTTAAGACTGAGAATTGGGGTCCCAAGTGCTAGGCTTCTTCCTGTTAACTTTTTACATTAAATACAGTATGTCTAGGAATTGAAAAATACAGGAGATTTCAAAGCAAAATGCTAACATGTAGTAGGTTTATTTCTATGAATTTCTCTAGACCCCTAAGTTCTCTTAGGAAATGAAAATAATAAACCTGCATAGGTTACTGGAAAAAATGTTTAATTTCCACAGGAAAGTGACATACACTAAATTGAGGTAGGATGGACCACCCTGCAGAATGCAAAGTTAAAGGGGTTTGTGTAAAAGAAGCATTAGTGGATAACTATATATTTTGACTTGACTAAGAATTTTAGATTTTATATTGTTCCAGCTGATGAGCTGTGATGGCGCAGTGGTTAGAATGCAGTATTGCAGGCTGACTTTGCTCACGGCCAGGAGTTCAATCCTGACCGGCTCAAGTTTGTCTTAGCCTTCCATCCTTTCAAGGTCGGTAAAATGAGGACGCAGATTGTTGGGGCCAATATGCTGACTCTGTAAACCTTTTAGAGAGTGCTGTAAAGTGCTATGAAGCTGTATATAAGTCTAAGTGCTAATGCTATTTACAAAACTTCTCAGAAAGTAGTGCTATGCAGGGAGTTTGCAAAGGGAGTAATGTGAATTGAGCAATCTGTTCAAATTGGCTCACTCCTCACTGCCTTTCTATCAAAAAATTTTTGGGTAATTAGTTGATGTAGTTGATGTTTCTTGTTGTGCATTATGTATCCAAAATATTCCATTTTCCTTTTCTTGATGATAATATTTGCCTGTCTTTGGCTATTCTTTGGAAGATTGTTTCATTTAATTTGGATTCAGTTCATGATATTTTAAGCCATCCGCTTCTCTAAGCTTCTTTTCATCTTATGGGTCATTGCCCATGCTTCTACTCCTTGCAAAAACTTTATGTGCAGCTTTTGGAGTTGATTTGGATCTACAGCTGGTGCAGAATACAATGGTAAGTTTACTGAGAAATCAGTCCCACTATCTCAAAGTAACACTTCTTTTGAAATCACTGCATTGATTACCAGTAGACTTCCAGGCCCAAACCAATGTCCTGCTAACTTTTAAAGTCCCATATAGGGGTACAACTAGCATTGCCTGCCTAGAATTCAATCTATCTGCTGACAACATATTTGGAAAGGCTATTTAAGAGCCCCTACCTTGCCTGAAGTGAGGATGACTTGGATGAAATAATAGGCCTTCTTTATGATAGCCCTCCAACTTGGAATTCCTTAATTCTAGTCCTCTGTAAAGCCCCTCTTCATTGTTCTGAGAAAGTATTTAAAGGCATTGTATTCTGCCAGTCTTTCAACCCTAGCTACTTTTTAATGGGGTCTATCTTGGAAAATGTGTATTGATTTATGGTGGCTGTGGGTTTCAGGATTTTGATTTACTTTATCAATGTATTTATACATATGACTGGTTGTAACATATCCAGAGTCTCTGGCCTTGGGTGAGCTATAAAATTTTATAGTCAAGTAAAAATAGAATAATAAAAAGACTCAGCTAGACAGACTAATAAATAATTAGAAGAGGGTGGAAACCATGTGATACTTAAGATAACGCTGAGCTTCAGCCTCCAGCAGTCATCTGGAAAGCCATAAGATTCTCACCCTTGCCTTTCTTTACGTGTGTAATCTTTTCATCACAGTGGCCTGACTCATGCATGATGCTGAAGTAAAGTTTAACATATTGTCTATATGTACAAACCTCAAAGCTTATTTTCTCACTCTCTTTTTTTTTGGTACAGCTATATGGAGGAGATCAGAAGTTTTCATTTCTGTTTTTAATTGCATTTTAATTCTGAAGCTGCTCATTGTGTCTAAACCAAAAGAGATTGGGTTAGATGTTAATTGTCATTTGAAGTTTAGATTGAAATATAGTTTAGGATCCTGGATTCTATTTTGCTACATACTACAAGTCAAGAAGGGGAATGTGAGCTCATACCCACCCAGACCTGTTGCCTTAGTACTAAAAATCAGGTTTAGTGTCACGTTCAGACACAGGCATTTCATTTATAATTAATATTGTTGCATTTTCTATGTGCAGGGGCCAAAGCTTTGACTTGAAATCAGATTCTACGGCCAAAGTCTTGCCTAAATGAGACATGTACATTGCAACACGTCTTTTGATGTCCTCTGTACAAGAAAGGGATGTTTAGAAACTGTTCTTATTCAACAGAGATTCAGCAATGCAATGGAAATTGTGTGAAACAAAAGGGGAAATCATTTTCAGGAAGCTTTACTGAGCGTCACAAAACCTGACCAGACACTCAAGTTCTCATCACATAAACTTCAGTAACTGGTTTAAGGACAAGTTCAAATGCCAGTGACCCCATGAGAAATGTTAACGCTAATGGCTCCCATTAGTACCAATGAGGAATCTTGAAGGAAAAGCTCAGCACAATGGGTGACCACAGACTTTCTTTAGGGACAGAAAATGTCCCTAAATGATCTAGGATGATTGACAGATCCCATTTTTCCTCATCAAAGCTAACTTGCAGAAAGTTTCTCATCATTGCCATTCATTTCTAAATGCCAGATAGAGTTATTAGATGTAACATTTCAAAAGATAGCTGATATGCTGATACAGGAATTGGGTATGTCTAGTCTAGTGAAAAGAAGGACCGGGGTGACATGACAGCAATGTTCCAATATTTGAGGGGCTGCCACAAAGAAGAGGGGGGCAACCTATTCTCCAAAGCACCTGAGGGCAAGACAAGAAGCAACGGATGGAAACTAATCAAAGAGAGAAGCAACCTAGAACTAAGGAGAAATTTCCTGACAGTTAGAACAATTAATCAGTGGAACAGCTTGCCTTCAGAACTTGTGGATGCTCTATCACTCAAGGTTTTTAAGAAGAGATTGGACAGCCATTTGTCTGGTAAAGAGTCTCTTGTGGGAGCAGGTAGTTGGACTAGAAGACCTCCAAGGTCCCTTCCAACTCTGTTTTTCTGTTATTCTGTTCTGTTCTACTTCTTAGTTGCTCTGAAAAAAAGGTGTATTGTTCTTGTTTGTAATAAATTGAGACAGGCTTGCTTGCAGAAGTGGAAGTCTTATCCCTTCCTGAGACAATCTTTGGATTTGCAACTCACATTTGATGCTCTTTTTCTCTATGCACACAAACATACAAAGGCACATATACAATTATCACCTCTCCATATAACATTCCATCTTCACATAAAGTTTCTTAATAACATTCCTCCTTCCTGATTGTTTATAGTTTTTGGTCATATTATGTGATGCATAAGGTAATTGTAGGAAGTTAAATTGGTGGTAGCCAAAGGATTCCCTGACATAATTAGAGCTTTATAGAATTTTCCTAGCCTTTCTCGGCTTTTACTAGCCTGTAATGTTGCTGACCATAAGCTGTTTTATTTTTTCTTTTGTGCAAGACTTGTGTTGTTGGGAAGACTGATTTAATCTTGGATTATGGCCATGCTTGAAAAAAGAATGCTTTTCATTCTTTCTTTGGCCTTTCCTCCTCCTCCTTGTCCTTCTCCTACTTTTAGGCACACTTCTTTGTTTTCATTATTTTGCTTTCCTTCTGACGTCTGTGACTGCCTCTTTAAAGTACCAGCTAAATAAACTTTCCATTCTGCTTATAAGTACACTTTCCATGTGGAGCAGTGCAGTGGGCTTTCTAAATCCTGTGTTAGATTACTGCAAAGAACCTGAAGTCAGAACAGTCCCAAGATGCACATCAGCAGTGCCTGTTAGACATTTATAGAATAACCAAAAATGCTAACAGAAAAATAACAAACAAAAAAAAAATTAACAAAAAATTTAAAAAACACAAAGCACTTTGTTCTTATTTTTAGTATATTATTGGGAGTGTATTTATTTAAAACTAGCTGTACCCGGGCACGCGTTGCTGTGGCTCAGTCTGGTTAAATGGAAAAGAAAGAAAAGAGAAAGCGTACATTTGTAATATGTTTTTGTTTACGTAAAATTGCTTTTACGTCCAACAGATGGCGCTGTTTTTCAAAAAAGCATGTTTTTACCTGTCACAGGTGTGACATCTATATAATAGTAGGTATATAAAAACACATGCGTATTTGAATGCAAATTTGTGTCAAAATTTCAAAGCAATTGGTGAAGAACTTTCGGAAATTTAAGATTTTGAACAAACGAACATTTACATTTTTATTTATATATACTGCTCAAAAAAATAAAGGGAACATTTTACCATGGAACTGAGGGGGTTTGCATTCCCTTTATTTTTGTGAGCAGTATAGATATATATAGGACCACCTGTATCAGATAAAACAACCCTACTTGGCTAACAATTCACAAATAATATATAAACAAGATTAACATTTTAATACATCATCAGTGCCATAATATAACTCAAAACACACTCATGTAAATGTGGGGCTTATTTTCACATTGGGGAACACATTGTGCCATGAACTTACTTTAACAGAACAGTGGTATTCTAACTTTGATCCATGTTATTTCTTTTTGGGGTAAAAGTTTTTTTGCAGTTTACAAAGAGACTTGGAACTTTAAGCTGCAACTGGTGACCTCCTGGAGGAATAGTTGGGGAGAACATTTAAGAACATAAGGGTTGTGTTTGCACAACATACTCATGATTTACTGAATTAAACTAATCACTCTGGGCTGGTTCATGGAACATGGTGCATGTTTGTTCTGGAAGCCAGTTTGATCCTAGCTGTTACTGATAGCTGGAAGTAGATAGGTCAAACCTGATGGCTCTTAGTTTAACCCCGGGGGACTAGAAGGGATTCAACTTCCTATTATACAGTATATCTCTACTCTCTGTCTCTCACACACAATGTTACATGTGGAGGAGCTTTGGTTTTTTTGGGGGGGACAACATGGGCAATCTTCAGTTCTAGGACCATATGCCGCCCAATACCTAATTTCAAATAGTGTAAATGTATATTCCTGGTAGGCATGCCTGCTGGGCAAGAAAAAAAAAGTAAAGACATATCTATGCGGAAAAGCATATCAGAGAGAGAAGAGAAGATTAAGGAAAGGATGGAGAAAGAGGCAATCAATGGTTTTGCCTCTCTAAAACTGTCATGTAATACCTATTATTTATCTAAATGAGATTTAAGCAACCCACAGGTTGGTGACTACATGTTCCATACAGATCTCTCAGGGATATGACCAACATTTTAATAATTTAGGGCATTTGGGACAGGTTTCAAGGTCAAAGTTGGTATTTAAAGCCCCATAGAGACCTGGCTTAAACTCTGATTTGACATATTGTTTCTCACGTAGTGCACTGCAAGGAGCAAACTGGCTCCTTGAAACCCTCCCTGAAACACTATGTAACATGACATCACTCCCCAAATCTCTAAGAGGCCTTTATTATTACTACTTTTTAAAGTGTTGCTTCTGGATGCAGGCACGTTCCTCACTGCGGCCAAGGGGAATGTCACCCCGAGCAGAAAACGATCGCCAGGCATTTGTGCTCTTTGAGTGTGAATGGACAATTTTTAAATAAGCAACGGACTTCTGGTTTTGGAAGTGAAAATAGCAGTAGTGACTGAGCAAAGGGCAAGGCTGAGAATGACCTGTATCCCTGTAAGCAGACAAAAGAAAGCCAATCATTTCTTCTTGGCCTACATTTCTCCCCAGTTGTACTCCTAAGCAAAATCTCTCCCCCTAAATATGCTTTTTCCATTGGGAGGCAACCTTCTGATTTTCTTATTTCTTCCATTTTTAGATCCTGAAGAAAGCAAGGGACTCAGGGCATCCGAAGTCAATCCCTTGCTTTTGGAAATCTGTTTCAGACCATTTTTTTTCTCTGAGATGTCAGAAGATTGTGTCTCCTGCCAGTGCAGCCTTTCATCTCCATGCTCTACTTCCCAACATCTGGCTCTTAATATTAATAAACATTTATTCTTCCCCTGTAAACTATCAGCAGATTTGCTATTGACTCTTTTTTACCATCAACAATAGTGAACTTTCTGTATTTGTTCTTTCTGCTGGGTTCCAATTAGACAACCCAATGTGACACAAATATGTATGAGAGGAAGGGAATGGTTTAATGCATCCCAGAAATCATTTAAAAAAATATCTCTGTAGTCATGAAAAATAACACAGGGCATATTGATTTAAGAAAGATTCTTAAAAAAAATAAAAAATGAATATGTTTCATATTATTTTTGTATGGGAAATATAGTGAAAGTGCTAAAATTCCAATAAATATAACTAGGCATTTGCCTTTTATTATTACAATGAGTGTTTTGCTGCTATAGCTTTCAGACTTAAGAAATATTTCACTGATATTTTATATGAAAAGAACTAATCAGAAAAAAATAGCATCATGGTTTTAAAGTGGTTATGTGAAATAGTTTGAGGGTTTTTGCTGAAGAATAACAGAACAGAACAGAACACCCTATCTTTAAAACTGTACCTGTGGAGATTATGTTATTCTGTTTATTTCAAAAAGTTGAACTTTCTAGAGGCAAAACAAATGGAAGTAATAGGAAAGTGTAAGGGAACATCATTCTGGAAGTAAACAAGACAAGGAGGATTGACTTATTTGTATTCACTTATGCTGTTTTCATTCCACTTAAACACTTATCATTTTATGCCATCCAGAGACATATTTTTCTTGAGATGGTTGACCATATGAATATGATGGATGGATGAATGAATGAATGAATGAATGAAGTACTTGTAGAACGATCTCTCCCTGAGACCATCTGTCCATCCAACTAGGTTAGATAAGTGGGTGTGCTCCACATCCCTTAAATGTTGCCTCAGAAATGGGACCTCAGAAATATGTCTTTTTGGTGGCCTTTTGGAACAGACTCTCACCTGAAGGATCCTAGCCTTTTAGTCTTCCAGAGATCTGTGAAGACTTGGCTCTTCCCCCAAGCATTGGGCTAGGATTGGGTTGATCTGAGAAGATATTTGGTCTTGTGCCTGGAGAAAAAGGTGCTTCTGCTTTTAACCATGTTTTATGGATTGTTTGTGAGACACATAGGATCATTTTATGAGAGGGGTGACCATATCAGTCCTATAAACAAAATAAATTTTAAAAAGTGTCTTAAAGTCATTCATAGTCATTCACCTCCCTTGAGGTTTTCCCATCTTTGTCTTCAGTTACTACATCAGCCTACTTTTCTTAGTAGAAAAGCAGAAGTCTGTGTTTTATTATAACTGGGTCTTTCATGTAGAGAATTAAACCCCACACTCCCACATACAGAAAAACAGACAGAATGAGAGAAACGTAACTATGATTTCAAGTTTGGCAAAAGAAAGAAAAGCAAAAAAACTAGAGCTATGTGGGGTTCATTTTCCTTATTACGATGGAAGAAATTGGTCACGGATTGTGCAATGAACTAATACAGTTGCTCCAAGATAGGGAGTTGATGGGAAGTCTGAATTGTTCTGGCAACATCTGTTATGGAATTACTGCATCATCTTTGAGCATGTGTGAGAGCAAGGCACATGGTTTGTGTATTTATCCTCATGTAGGAGCCAGGAAAAGATTAAGCCATTTTTTCAGCCCTCACAAACAAATGATACTTGGGACAAAGGACTTTTTCCCCTGAAATTTGCTTCTGCTCCGGTTATTTTTAGTGCAGGGATGAAACCTGTTCTTCAAGTTAATAAAAACCTTACCAAAGAATGCATGGTAATTGTTTTTTGAAATGGAGAAACCTAAATCCAGAAGTATTGTACCTTCCCTGCAATAAATTGTTCTGGGCTCATTTCTGAAATTCCAAAGACCTTAATTTCCTCTGATTCAAATAGTACAATAAACATAGCTGAAGCCTTTTCACACACCCAGCAATTTTTTTTTACCAAGTTACCTTATAGTCTGTTTTTGCCATTTTAAATACATTTTCCCCAATTGTGAGAAATAACAAAGCTTGCTCAGTAGTCTATATGCCAATCAAAACTTCCAGCTCTTTACAGCCTATCAAATAATTTCTTTGTTTTCATGTATAATAAATGCATTCTTTAGTAGCCAAGATTGAAGCAGGTGGAACAATCCAGCCTGCAAACAAATGGCAACAGATCTGTGGATTGGATTTTCAACTCCTGTTCTGCTAGCTGTAGCCAATGAGGAAGTTTTTAGTATATTTATTTTGTGTAGTTTTATACCCTCACCCCACCACTAACCACAATAAATTCAAGGCAGTCTATGTGGTTTTCTCTCCCCCCCATTTTATCCTTAGTTCAACTCTGGGCACTATTGTAATGCTAAAAGAACGAGAAGTTCCTTTGGGATCATCACAGTGAGCAGAAGTGGTGAGTGGGCATTTGTTTTCCCATTCTTTCTTCAATGCAATCATCATCCCATCACTCTGCCTCTTGGTTTTGTTTAGTCCATGAAAAATAGCTTTCTATGCATTTTGTAAATAGATATGTAACTATTGTGTATGTGAATCAATATTCACATTTTCCCCCTCAGGATAGTGTATTACTGTATATGTTTTCTCAACATGTGTAGCAACCAAGAAAATAAATAAATGGATCATTGAATAAATCAAACCAGAATTTCTTACTCAAGGCACAAGTGACCCAACTTACAATATTTGACTCTGGAAGCAGAATGTGAAGATCCAGCTCTCTGGAGAAGGCTATAATGTTGGGAAAAGTGGAAGGAAAGAGAAGAAGTGGATGTCCATCAGCAATGTGGATCATTTACAGTGGTGATGGAGGAACTATTGGATGTTCTAAAAGACTAAGTTGTGGAGAGAAAATGGAGAAAATGTAAACTATTTGTTCTCTAAGCGTTAACAATGACTTGATGGCACACAACCAACCAACCAACCAATCAGCATATGACCCTAAAAGTGTATTTAATTGTAGAGATCTGAAATGCTTCTTTTTAGACCAGTTGCATAGAGTGGGAATGGATGCTCAACAAATAAAAGCCTGTTGTAGCAGATGACCAGGCTGAGCCTGAGGGATGGTCAAATGTGTCAACACTCTTGAGTCCCTTCATTCCCAAAAAAAATTTAAGCCCAGCCCATCTTGAATTCTTATCTATCGCCAATTTGCTTTGACTGTTAGTAGTCCAGATTCTTGTAGAACGCTTAAACTTGCAATAAACCCTTATATTCATTTGAACTGCCTGGGCTTCTGATTTCCTGAGTGTGACACCTGTTCTTTGGCAGTGTTACTGCCAAAATGATATGTACTCTTATTAGATGTGCTTTTCAACCAGAATTTGTTTTGGATCAAACACCTCTTTCTCTTGTGCAGTCTATGTTCTGTTGCAAGATATCAACTTCCTCAATTAAATATGAACTTATAACAGCTTCTCTAACAAGTTGCTTTCAAAGCGTATTGGACTTCAATGTTAATCACTCCCAGGGGAACATACAAAAATCCTAAATCAATTGAAAACTGTGGGAACTGAAGTCCAACACAATCTCTATTGGGGAAAATTTATTTATAGGAAGAGTTCACACATTAGGTTAAGAATATCACTTTATTAATTCAAAGACAAATGTATGATATCTTGTTATAACAAGAGCTTATCTCATTCAACTATGTTATAACATGAGATGTGAGCTAATGCTGGACAGAAAAGCACTGCATATTTTTTTTCATTCATTGCGATAGAAGCAAATTTGTTTTAGAAATTCTTTCAAAGAAGAGAAGTTTAGCAAAACTCTCTCTCGAGTAAGTATTGTATTCTTGTACTTACCTAGTTGTGAGGTGGCCAAGGGGTCTGTGTGAAGAACCTGTGCTTAACTGTGCAATCATTATAGAGGCTAGTGAAAGAACTGCAGCTGCTCTGACTTCCCACATTTCAATTAAACCACAAGGAAAGACATTATGAGTGAACTGGACATATTTTAATAGCAGTGGTTCGGTAACTCCAGAGGGGAATACTATCAATTGAAAAATTGTTGAATTCCTTCATTTCTTGGAGATATTAGGAAAAACATCTCACCCAATTCCTTCACCTAAACATTTGTAGAATTTGGGAAAGCCATCTCAACCTAGTGCATTAGAGGCTGTTTTGACATCAGTCCAAGACCTTAGCATTCATTATTCTCCCCAGTTAGAGTCAAATTTCAGATTTGAATGTTTGCCACCTGGACATCAGTGCTTAGTATTTCACTTGGAGAAGAAGCAGTGATTAACAGTAGCCCTTCAGTAGCTGCAGATTAAACAAAAATTCATAATTATGTGGACAGATAGCAAAAAGCCAAATGCAATGATTGTCAAGATGCCCAGAACATAGCCATAAAATATCTTTGTTTCTTTTGTTTTCACACTCTCTTCTTTAATGTTAATAAGTAAGGGAATTTATTAAGACCTTTTAGAGCATTTTAGTACTTTCAACATGGTCTTTGCACCGGCTTTCAAGTTATTAAGTGCTTCTTAGATATTCTACAAATGGTTGTGGTCCTTCAGAATTCAGCACTTAATCAGAAATACTCCTTCATACTGTTTCTGTCAAGTGTCTCTTTGATGGAAAAGGATAGTGCAAACACAACAGTCTATAGGCCCAATGTACATATTATTATTATTATTATTATTATTATTATTATTATTATTATTATTATTATTATTATTATTATTATTATTATTATTATTATTATTATTATTATTATTATTATTATTAAACTTATATGCCGCCCTTCTCCCAACAGGACTCAGGGCGGCTTACAGCATATTAAAACAATACAAACACTATCCCCAATAAAAACCAATTAAAAACAAATATTTAACCGCTGTGTTACCATTAAAATTCTAATTAAAATTGTCCCTATTTAAAATTCTCCCTAGGCCAGACCCGCTTGCTGAAANCTCAACATCTTTTTTACATCGCGGTGACCAAAACTGGATGCAGTATTCCAAGTGTGGCCTTACCAAGGCATTGTAAAGTGGTATTAACACTTCACGTGATCTTGATTCTATCCCTCTGTTAATGCAGCCTAGCACTGTGTTGGCCTTTTTGGCAGCTGCAGCACACTGCTGGCTCATATTTAGGTGATTGTCCACTAGTGACCCAACTTACAATATTTGACTCTGGAAGCAGTATGTGAAGATCCAGCTCTCTGGAGAAGGCTATAATGTTGGGAAAAGTGGAAGGAAAGAGAAGAAGTGGATGTCCATCAGCAATGTGGATCATTTACAGTGGTGATGGAGGAACGATTGGATGTTCTGAAAGACCAGGTTGTGGAGAGAAAATGGAGAAAATGTAAACTATTTGTTCTCTAAGAGTTAACAGTGACTTGATGGCACACAACCAACCAACCAACCAATCAGCATATGACCCTAAAAGTGTATTTAATTGTAGAGATCTGAAATGCTTCTTTTTAGACCAGTTGCATAGAGTGGGAATGGATGCTCAACAAATAAAAGCCTGTTGTAGCAGATGACCAGGTTGAGCCTGAGGGATGGTCAAATGTGTCAACACTCTTGAGTCCCTTCATTCCCAAAAATTTTTTAAGCCCAGCCCATCTTGAATTCTTATCTACTGCCAATTTGCTTTGACTGTTAGTAGTCCAGATTCTTGTAGAACGCTTAAACTTGCAATAAACCCTTATATTCATTTGAACTGCCTGGGCTTCTGATTTCCTGAGTGTGACACCTGTTCTTTGGCAGTGTTACTGCCAAAATGATATGTACTCTTATTAGATGTGCTTTTCAACCAGAATTTGTTTTGGATCAAATTCCTCTTTCTCTTGTGCAGTCTATGTTCTGTTGCAAGATATCAACTTCCTCAATTAAATATGAACTTATAACAGCTTCTCTAACAAGTTGCTTTCAGAGTGTATTGGACTTCAATGTTAATCACTCCCAGGGGAACATAAAAAAGTCCTAAATCAATTGAAAACTGTGGGAACTGAAGTCCAACACAATCTCTATTGGGGAAAATTTATTTATAGGAAGAGTTCACATTTTAGGTTAAGAATATCACTTGATTAATTTAAAGACAAATGTATGATATCTTGTTATAACAAGAGCTTATCTCATTCAACTATGTTATAACATGAGATGTGAGCTAATGCTGGACAGAAAAGCACTGCATATTTTTTTTCATTCATTGCGATAGAAGTAAATTTGTTTTAGAAATTCTTTCAAAGAAGAGAAATTTAGCAAAACTCTCTCTCGAGTAAGTATTGTATTCTTGTACTTACCTAGTTGTGAGGTGACCAAGGGGTCTCTGTGAAGAACCTGTGCTTAACTGTGCAATCATTATAGAGGCTAGTGAAAGAACTGCAGCTGCTCTGACTTCCCACATTTCAATTAAACCACAAGGAAAGACATTATGAGTGAACTGGACATATTTTAATAGCAGTGGTTCTGTAACTCCAGAGGGGAATACTATCAATTGAAAAATTGTTGAATTCCTTCATTTCTTGGAGATATTAGGAAAAACATCTCACCCAATTCCTCCACCTAAACATTTGTAGAATTTGGGAAAGCCATCTCAACCTAGTGCATTAGAGGCTGTTTTGACATCAGTCCAAGACCTTAGCATTCATTATTCTCCCCAGTTAGAGTCAAATTTCAGATTTGAATGTTTGCCACCTGGACATCAGTGCTTAGTATTTCACTTGGAGAAGAAGCAGTGATTAACAGTAGCCCTTCAGTAGCTGCAGATTAAACAAAAATGCATAATTATGTGGACAGATAGCAAAAAGCCAAATGCAATGATTGTCAAGATGCCCAGAACATAGCCATAAAATATCTTTGTTTCTTTTGTTTTCACACTCTCTTCTTTAGTGTTAATAAGTAAGGGAATTTATTAAGACCCTTTAGAGCATTTTAGTACTTTCAACATGGTCTTTGCACCGGCTTTCAAGTTATTAAGTGCTTCTTAGATATTCTACAAATGGTTGTGGTCCTTCAGAATTCAGCACTTAATCAGAAATACTCCTTCATACTGTTTCTGTCAAGTGTCTCTTTGATGGAAAGGGATAGTGCAAACACAACAGTCTATAGGCCCAATGTACATATGGCTGCTGTCAGAGCAAAAACAAAAGGGACATAAGGAAATATTTATTTATTTGTTAGATTATATTCTATCTTTTATTCAGGAACTTGAGGTGGCACGGGGAGTGGTTTATTCTCCTATTCTTTCACAACAAGGCTGTGAATAAGTTGGACTAAGAGGATATGACTCACTGGCCTTCTGTAGCTGAGAGGAAACTATAGTCTATGTTTCACTAGGGTCAGTCCAATGCCTTAACTATACTGCACCAGTTAAAAATGTGTTCCAAAGAGAGGCATCTTGTAAACAGCATGGGGTTTACCAATGGAGTATGCAGTACAACTAATTAAATGTCTTAAGATTAAAATCCATGCATATGGATTTATCATACCAATGTAGAAGAAGACAAGGCAGAGCCTGGGGGCAGAGTCAAGAGAAGAATCAGCCTAGAGTCATTACATTTCCACAAGTAATCCAAATCTAACCTCTTTTGAATTCTGTTAACTCTTATCTAGTGCCAATTTAGTGCTGACCATTGATTGACTAGATTTTTGTGTATGGGCATGATAAATCAGAACTAGAATTTAACATGTGATCCTGATTCTTTAATGCTTGACATCCACTTTAGATTCCATTAATTTTTCATCCTGGTGCCATCAAGACATATTTGGTTTATTGAAATACAAACCCCCTTATTTTTATGCATCTGAGAGATCTCATTTGAGGAGAGACCCATGGTTCCAATAGAATGGCTTCCATATATGTAATATTACAAATTACTCTACAAAGCAAATATGAACATTTGGAGTATGGTATCAGAAATAAAACTTTTACCCATATTTTTTTTTTAAAAAAATTATAAATAATTTTAAATATAATTTTATTTATTAGTTTATTAATATAATTTTCTTTGTAAAGAAAAACAACAAATTTGAAAAAGAAACTATTTGAACTTGTGCCTCCTTGTACTAATGTGGCTTATATTAAATTAGCATGGTGGCATCATTAACATTTCTAAATCAGGATTCATTTTTTAAGAGAGAAAAAAGATATTACACAAGTGGAATGAATATGATGCAAGCCAAGGTGAAAAAAAGGAAAACATTGCAAAAATCAGATATGGCTTATTTAGTCTGTTGGGACTACTTAGATGCCTGATCTGGGGGGGCGGGGAATGAAACATACAATTTAATAGAATGAGAAGTTTGAACAAAAGTGCAAACACCACTGTTTCTTCTCATTTTTCCTTCTTTGTTTCTTTTTTTCCCCAATAACTCCAACCAGAGAAAATTACATATTTTTTTAACTTGAGTCTGATTCCAGTGAAAACATTATAACTGAAACATAACTTGCCCCTGAATATGTTAAATATAGAAATATAGCACTAGCTAAGGCCACCTAAGTCCATTCATGGTTACTGTAAACTTTGTTTCAGCAATTTATTAAGGGGTAAAGATATTGTGTTGCTGCTATTGTTAATCAACCGGGAATCGGAAGCTGATTTTCCTCTAAATTGCATGACGATGGAAGTGTCAGTTCAAAGATGATTTCTCACAACTTTGATTTTATTGACTTTCTAAATCAAATTGGGAAGTGGATTCAAATTGTCAGACTGAATTAGAATTCTTTAAATTAATTCAAAGGATTTGGTTGCTTTTCATATGAGCAGAAGTTTTTCTGAATCAATTTGGAAATCAGAGTGGAATCAAACTCATTTGCCCTTCAGTTTCAACATTCAGAGTGAATTAGATCAGTTTTCCAAATTAATCCCAATTTGTGAATTGAGCCAGGTCATTTTTCTGAACTAAATTGATAATTTGACTGGATTATAAGTGAGTCATAGAGGACAAGTAGCATACAGATCCTAATTTCCATATCCTCATCTAGAATAGCAATAGCACTTATATACTGCTCCATTGTGCTTTACAGCACTCTCTGAGTGCTTTACAAATGTCAGCATATCTCCCCCAACAATCTAGGTCCTCATTTTACTGACCTCAAAAGGATGGAAGGATAAGTCAACCTTGAGTTGGTCAGGGTCAAATTCCTGGCAGTGGGAATGCAGAGTTAGCTTGCAATACTGCAGTCTAACCAGTGGTGGGATTCAAATATATGAACAACCAGTTCTCTGTGTGGATGCCGCTTCCGGAAGTCCATTCTGGGCCTGGGCAACAAAAAATTAGCTACCGGTTCTGCCAAAGTGGTGCAAACTGGCTGAATCCCACCACTGATTCTAACCACCGCACCACCATGGCTGAATACTTTTATTTGGTAGGGCTACAGTTGCATTAAAGTGGGCTGCAACTGGGTAGTCAAAAGATAAAGAGGAGAGAGTGGATGATGAAGATGATGATGGTGATGGTGGTGGTGATGATGATGATGATGATGATGATGATGATGATGATGATGACGATGACTGTGACAATGATGGGAAGGAGGGAAGGAAATTTTCTTCCAAGGAACCCAAAATTGGTTTATGCTATGGTCTAAAACATAATTCAGTTTGTTTAGTCTGGATTAATATCTGAAAATCTCCTGTGTATGAACTATAATATATGTGGGTTTAGCTATGATTCATTAATATGGCTCAGTCCATTTTAATCCTTTTGAATTAGATTTATAATCATGGAGTACCCAGCCTGTATTTATAGCTATGATCTGGCCTTGTTGAAATATGGAGTCCAGTGGGCAGTAAAATGGAAAGGGAAAGGTTTGTGAATCTCTTTGCCAATCTGATTAAAACTTTGATTTATTCACCATGCAGGTTCTGATGTTAACAATCCCTAATGATGCAGCATGCCCCAGTGATATGGAGTGTCAAATCATATGTTCTAATAACATATATCTTAGATCAGGAGAATGCAGTATTGCTAAATGTTTTGGGGACAGGTGTCATTCCTTTAGGAAAGTATTACTGCTCCACCCATTGAAGAATGCAAAATCTATATCCTGTTTTATGGAAAGAATTAGATTTATGCCTTTTCAAATGGGGGCAATTCTAATTTCTAAGTGGTCCTGTTAGTTGCCACTAATGTTGCTATGTAATTATATTAAGTATAGCTCAAGATGACATTTTGTAGGGAAATACATGCCCATTTATCAAAATAGCAAGCAAAATAGATTAAGACAGAATAACCTTCCTCACCTTAGTGGTTTCCAATGATTTTTGAGGAGGCTGAAAATTTCAGGAGCCTAGAAAATTCATTAATTAAAATGGGCTTAAACGATCTTTCTCTTTTGTTGCTTCCAATCACAGGGGGGAAAACCTGGTTTAGATTTAGGTCACTGATTCTCAACCTCAGCAACTTTAAGAGTATTATGGTTGGAAAATTTGGGAGTTGAAGTCCACACATTTTAAAGTAGCCTGTTTTAGGCTATGTCTCAGTGTTGACCTCCTAATAGTTGAGTTACACAAACACATTATGAGAGAATTTTTTTTAATAAAAAACTATCGGTTTCAACCCAAAGTAGCTCAATTAGAAATCAGTTTTAGTACACAAGATCTTTTTGTACTGACCAAGGTTTACATGTAGCTCAGTGAACTGTGAATTTGACACCTGGAATGTACCACTCATACTGAGCAAATGAGGATTTACATGTGATGAAATACGATATAAACACACATCACATATTTATGTGTTGAAATATGATATAAACACACCAATTTCCATACTTTCTAGGCATTCTCCCTCCCCCATTCACCCGTCTATGAAAGGAATGCTTTGTAAAAGATTCTTAGTCGTGGTGTTCCCACACTCTGAAACTGTGATCCCTGATAAATTTTATTGCTCCATAAAATTTTAAAGATTTCCATCCTGCATCTTCAAGAACAGGCAAACAGAAGTGTTGTTCTCCCAATCTTTATTCTCCATTGTTCGCTAGAATAACAGGATACTAATTACTCTGTATGAAAATTGAAAATTGCAGAGAATGATCACTTCCTTCTTTCAGATTATCTGTGATGACATGTATCCAGCCGATTTTTAATCAGTGTTAAGTACTAAGTCAGGCAAAGGTTTTGTTAATAACTGCTCACCCTGAAAGGATCTTACTAGTAGTTACCTTATCAGCAAAACTTTTACATGACTTAGGTAGACTTGATAAATGTCATCAGTTAAACCCCAGCAATTGTGCCTTCTTGCAATCTATTATATGATCCTCAGGGCATTATTCACATTTTAAATTTTGCACATTCACAGGTAATTCTGATGCCAGTGTTTTGTTTTTTCTTGACATTTCATCGGAAATAGAACTATGATGCTTTACCCTGGGTTTGCCATTATACAGTATATTGCAAAAGGAAATAGTTCCATCTTTTTGCTTTAGCTGGCAGTTGGGTAAAGAAACCACAGGAGCAGTAAAACTATCTAGTGGCTTCCTGATTTTACACATCAAAGATAAATCATTGAGTGGTTGTTTAGCTTAGCCTGTATTACAAATCAATCCACTTCCCCCCTCCAACCTCAGAGAAACAAAGAGAAGTTGTTCTTAATAAAATAAAAATAATTTATTGAAACATCTGTTTCTCAAAACAGAAGACAACTTCACTGAAGTCTGTCCTTAAGTCAGTACATTCAACATTGACAGGAGTGTACAACAAATTGTCTATATAAACACACACACAGCATTCATTTGAATTCTAGACCAAGTTTTTCTCTAAATGGTACTTGCCCACAGACTGAATTTGTCCCTAGCCAATTAGCAGATCATCATGCTCTGTATTTTAAATCAATTAAGTAATTGCTCTTATCACAAAGAAATCATACCACAATATTGGTATTTTTTGTAACAGTCATGAGGCAATCTGCTACATCTGTACAAAGCTGCATGATCTGCAGGGAACAACCTGCGTAGGGAAGCTGATACAGCTATGATTACATACTGCTGGCTATTTAAAAACAAAAGCCAATTATTCAAAGTATTTGTCAGGTCTCACAAAAGGTCAGCCTGCAAGAACAGCCCTAGAGCTTGTTTATATTTAAATATACAGAGAGGGCACTGGTTTTTCTTATGAGCATCAGCATATCCAGGTTCACATACAAAGCTGGATGATCCACACCAGTCCAATGCTGCACAAGACCTTACACAAACATATATGGGAAGGAAAATCAGCTTTCCTTAATAACTGGCCAGCAGTTTGTATGGTTACCTTTAAACATTAACAGGGCAACTTGCTAGAGTCTGCCCAAGTCAACTAGTTCCGTCAGCTGAATAACTGTAAATTGCCATTTGGGCAGATATCCTTTGCATTCAGTTCATCAGGCCCACTGAGCCAGCAAAGACACATGGTCCTCTTTCCTTTATTTGGCAAAATTATTCTTTGGATTTTTCTTCCCCTTCCTGTTTTATGGGTTCATGTCCCCTGAGGGTCTCTACTGATTGGTGACTTTCTGCATAATTCCTGGTAGAATTCAGATTCAAGGAAGCGAGGGTAAGAATTGTTCTCCATTAAACTATAAACTCTCTTCTGGGCGGCACTGAAGCATGTGTCTGTGGCTTCTTCGATGCTCTGAGCAATACTGCTTTTGGTCTGAAAGTCTATGTTGATCTGCAATACAAGAAAGAAATTCATAAAGATACTGTTTCATGGATAATGTGTTCTTCAAAAATGGCTGGGCTACAGGATATTGGATCCTCGAGCTATGCTCATTCCCCATCATCCAATAATCAGAGGCCAACTGCTATACATCTGTTGGCCAAAACAAGCCTATAGGGAAGAACAGTTGTTTTTAAACAGTCCTGCTCATTCTGCTGTTCTCCTACAGGATACTCTTCAAACAGCATAGCATTCCGAAAACTGAGGTCCAACTCATCAAGAACGCTGCTTCAAAGCAATTTAAGCTAGACAACATCCACATTGTGAATGACAAAAATTTCCTTTCCTATTGCCAAATCCTCCGGCTACAGTAATTATGATCCTCAGCTTTTAAAAATCTGTACCATACGTCTACTTGTACAACTATTAGATCTATGCAACACTTCAATTTTGAACCAGAAAAGGTGCTTTCCAAAATCCTGTCATGCACCCTAAACCTATATAGCAGTGCACTGACATATAAAGTTATAGAATGCCATACAATTTGAGAAACGGTAATGGTTAGAAAATCTGGGTGGCTTTTGAGTGACATTCCCAAGCACAGACCTATTTTCTCAACATTCAAAATTATTCCTACAGGCAATTCTGCATAAGATGCTAACATAAAATGGAGCAGAAACCTAAAAGGGATTTTGTTAATAAATTTTAAAAGCTAGTTTTAATTCTAACAACAGTTTTCTATAAGAGAGTCCTCTCTTTGGAATAATTCTCAGTTCCTTATTAGTGAAACCAAGCTGAGAACATTTCTTTGGTTTAATTGAACTAGTCAAAAAGAGCAATTTAAGTCAGTCTACTTGCCTCCTTAGGAGCTTCTTTTTCAATAAAGTCATTGTAAATCTTCTTAGCTTTGGCTGTCAGTTTTTGTGGAGACTTGATTTTCTTGTAATCTTCACAGGCCAGCCAGAAATCAATGTTCTCTTCACAAAACTCAGATTTCAGGAAAGCTCTGAAAGCTGCCAGACCATCTGCAAAGAAATGTGAAAAAGATCAATTCATGCAAAGCATCCCAGGAATGTTGTAGATGTAACACCACGCATTTCTTTCTTTCTTTCTCTCAGGCCCTTGGATTTTTCTGTCTATCCCTCCTCTAAATTGTTTAAGAAAGATGTACCCGAACAAAGCAGAAAGGACATGAGTAAGCTCAAACAGCTGGTCAGTTTTTACAAGTTAAAATATTGTAGATTGACAAATTTAAACAGTTGTGTTCTTTGCCCATCAAGCTAAGGTCACTATTTTTTTTCTTTCTTTTTTAAAAAAAGAACATTTCACTTTTAGACTTTGATAGCATGTGTTAAACTTTAAATAGGAGAACATGTTTATGGAAGAGCTATAAACTCTTGGAAGACAGCCACGATGGAAAGAGTGACCCAAGTCCACTTTGCAGCAAAGAGGACGCAATTAGAAAGTTTAATAAGAAAAAGATTTCTCTTGCGTAGCTGACAAGGGAACATTGAGCTTTGGTATCTTTATTAATCAAAGTGTGCACCAGTCATTTAAAAAGAACTACTGTACAATGCATTATTTATAATAACCATTAAAAAAATAGCAGCCCTGGAAGCTGCTGCCATATCAAGCAGCTAGGATCCATTTAAAGAGAAGAATGAGATCTTAAGGATCCACAGACTTCAAATTTCAATTAAAGTTGGGACCCTGCATTTCCAACTTTATAACTGATCGGAGTTTTTAAACCTATGAATGTTAACTACAAAGGCTAACTAAATACAGAACAGAATTGCAGAAATACAACAACATAGACAGCTACTTCACAGAAAGCACCTGGGAATTGTGCCTGAAGAAGAAAAAAGCTTTTTCTTGCAATCTGGGCCCCAGTAGAGTTAAGTAGTAAACTAAGAATAAAGATTACTACCAAACTGCAAACATACATCAGAATTATCAGTAGCTAAGATACTGGTTTGTTCACTTTTCCTGAAACTATTTTTTTATAATTAGCAAATATGCTTGTCTGTTAATTTTTTAAAGGCAACTTACATTTGTTAGCTAGAAGTTCATCAAATGTTTCTGACCAAAGCTGAGCTTCTTCAGGAGAAGGTCTGTGAAAAAAACAAACAAAATTGTTTAAGGTTTTCAAAGGGCACAGATTCTATGAAAATAATTTGACTACATAAAGATTCATCAATGTAAAATATGAAGTACATACCTAAAACATGTCTTTTGTTGTCCTCTCTTGTTAGCCTTTGCATTGGTAGAATTGGAGGAATTCTGCAGAAAGTAATTCAATCTTGCTTTCCAATCTTTTAGGCTAAAATGAAGGGAAAAAGAATAAATAAGTTCAACTGAACTTTAACCAAAAATGCCACATAGTTTAAATTTGTAGTTAATAACTATAGATGGAGTTCAGCTTGCTTAATTTAACATTAACAGAGCTTAGTTGTAGCACAGGTTTTCCAGATCCATTTGGAAATTTACTAACTATAGCTAGTAATAACTAATGCAAATGCACATCTTCACTTCCTGAGACATGAATTATGTGAACTAAAAGTTATTAACCATACTTAAGAAATATTATGCAGCAATGCTATTGGTTGCTTGATGTTCACTAGCCCATTCATTTGCAAGAAAATTCTTACATATTGTTTGTGGCGGTGAACTAACAATGACTGTTCCAGAATACAACTTCAGTAGTCAATAGTATGTTCTAAGCCCGCAGGGGTCCTCAACCTTGGCAACTTTAAGACTTGTGGACTTCAACTCCCAGAATTCCTCAGCTGGGAGTTGAAGTCCACAAGTCTTAAAGTTGCCAAGGTTGAGGACCCCTGTTCTAAGGTTTATTGCAATATAAACTAGTAAAAAGGCAAGATATGAAATCCCATTCATTTCTGTTGTTGTAAAGAGACCCAAATGAAAGCAGTTTTATATTCTTTCCCTTAACCTTAACTTTCAAAGTAAAACTGTTTGCATGTTGCAGACTGCATAATAGCATAAGACAGAATTTTAGAACAGTCACAATTTTCACAATCTGCAGAAGGAAGTTATGTTTTCTCAGCTACCAAGGGATTCTCCTTTGCAGACATTTTTAATTCTCTTTTAGAAGAGATTAGCAGCAAATCAAGATCACTCATCGGCAGGACTTTAATACTTCATATAATTAGCAAAAACAAGGAAGACTTCATATCACAAACTGCACTCACCTGCCATTCTAATGGAAAATCTACCTTATTTACTCAAGAGCTGGGCTAGTAACCAAACTGCATGACTCAACGTGATTAAAAAAAAAAAAGGAACTTTAAGAAGCAAAATTGCCTCCAAAGAATTTTAGCTCTCAAGTAAATTAGAATACTGGGAGACCAGAATTTAGAGGACTTCCTTTGTCCCATTCTTTTTAAATGCTTCCAATTGCTTCTAAAAGCAATTGGATGCACCTTCATACACACTATTTTTATTCAGTTTCATAGCACCAAAGCACAAGAGGAAGTGCTTGTAAATGTTTTAATGCATCATACAGGCAACACCTATGCATACAATCTGAGATACTGAGGTGTTGAAAACCCAAAATTAATTTATTGAGATTAGTCATTTTGGGTATAGTATGCACATAGAGAAATAGTTATCTAATAAATCAGCTGCTTGGTTTTGCACAATACTTTGAACCATAAATCAAACACCCCGAGATCACACAATGTTAAGCCACAAAGAAACTAAGGCTAAAGTTATCGTACTGTACAAGGCTTAATAATTGGTCTTAACATTGTCAATCTTCCTTTACCTTCCCAGCAACTTTAGAAATACGCTCATTCCACCAATGCGGCTAAAACGGGCTCAGCGGAGCCCCCAAATTGGCCGGAAGGAAAAAAACAAACCGTTTACGTTCCTGAGGCTTTTGCCAAACTAACATAAAACCTTTCTTGTTAACGATGTCAACGACTAAAGTTCCAGTGTTTCTCAATTTTAAGTGTTTCTCAATTTTAAGGCATGTGGACTTCAACTCCCAGAATTCCACAGCCAGCAATGCTGGCTGTGGAATTCTGGGAGTTGAAGTCCACATGCCTTAAAATTGTCAAGGTTGAGAAACACTGCAAATACTGATTGCAACATTTTAGCCACATTCCCTTGGTTTTTTTTTTTCTTTCTTGCTTTCGATTTAAAATACTTACATGGTTCTTTTCATCTTGCCCTTTTTCTCTTCTTTGCTCTGGCAACGGCTAGCGCTTTTCTCCATTCTGATGCGGTCGTGCTGGAACGCCAGAAATATTACACTCTGCATACTCTTCCGATACAAGACACCCGTCTCAATCTGACAGGAGGCTTTAGCGTCTCTCGGACCCGCGTGTCCCTTATATTAACGGGAGGCGGGGCTTCGAGCGCACGCCTTTCGTCCGCTGATTTGCTATTCCAGCCGACAATCGACGGACGCCTCCCAAATAAGGCGGTTTGCCCGCCAGGCGGGCTGAGGAGTGCTGCTCTGACGCAAAAAGCCGTCTTCTTCTATCCATCTTGCTCTAAAGCTGCCGGTTGATGCAAAAGGCTTTCCTTCTCTCCCCTTTCTTTCGCGTAATTTATTTATTTCTTTTTTTAAAAAAAATAGAGCTTTTTAAATAGTTACATCTTTGGCTGCCAGGTAAAAATAGGCATCCGGCAGAATCCCTCTGCAAATCGGGAGATGCAAAACTCGGTTTTTGTTTCTTTTTCTGGGAGGGCAGGGCTGATGTGGCTTGGGGAGGTTTGTTTTTGTTTTTGTTTTTGCAGGCGGGTTAATGGCCCAAAAGGCTATTCAAGAGGAAAGGACTTTACCTGCAGCTTTTCGTACATGAGGATTAAATCCTTAAGCAGCAAACCTTGCTGTGGTTTCATAGGTTTGCATTAGCAAACATCTGCTAGGGTCACTACAAGTGGCTTCTCAGTAAATATGGGCTTTACAGGCTTAGGCTGTTAGGCTCCTGGGAAGAAGTCCCAGCGAATTCAATAAAACATTTCTGAGTGAAGAAACAGCATTTTAATTGAGAGAGTGAGATTCGTGACAAAATTCAGAGGTTATGGGAATAAGTGTTTTGATCTTGGACTAGAACACACTGTTATGTGTGAGTTATTTTATGCAACCCTCGATTTACCCTTCTGGTGTGTCCGAATGCCTGCCAAAAATGACAGAACTGATAGATATGGGAAAGTACTTTTCTCTGGGTGTTGATCTTGGAAGTATACCACTCCTGCCCCTGCCCACCCACCCACCCACCCCTCCCACATAAAAATAAAACTTATCTAGAGACTGCTTTATTTGATTGGAACAAGATTAAGGAACAAATGTTCAGCCATGTGGCATAAAATAGTCCCCTGCCTGGATCTGAATGGAAACATTTGTGTTTCTTTAAATAGTTTTTTTCCCCTTTGTGGTTAAAGTACACTTCTCTGGGTGCTGCTGTTGGAGGAGGAGAATTGGGTAGACTGCATCAGACACGTGGAGTGGCTAGGCTGATAGAGGATGAATCCGGGGATGTGAGCTTTAGCTCATAAAAGCTTATGCTTTTTAATAAAATGGGTTAGGTTTTTTTTGGGGGGGGGGAAAGTTGCTATTGGGGTCCCTTTGATTTTGTACTACCGTAATATTTGAGTTAAATTGAGATTTGCACTGAATGCTTCTCAGGTCATGCATCTACCTCAATATATAAATAAATATGTTCTTAGAAAATCCGATGAAGGATGTGATGACAAACAAGTAGGTAGAAATTTTAATGTTTGTAAAATTCATTTCTTGGTTTGCTGATTTGGGCTATCCATACTTAGGACAATTACTAACCCAAATAAACAAACTAAAAATTAGTTTCAGTTGAACGATTCCCCCCCCCCCCCAATATTATTATCACTGTACAAGCCTTTCTCTTTCTGGCCAACATATATTTATGATTACATAGCTAATGGGCATGTTTAGCACATACCTCTGTGCTAAATCCTCAGGGATTCTCTTTTCTTTCCAATTTTGCAAATGCTGAGTTTCTCCCAAGCCTGGTGATATTTCCCTCGCATAGATGATGATATTCTTTTAGTTATATAAGTGACACTCAAGCATGAGGTTACTAAACAGGTGCACATATTTTACCCAGAATATTATCTAATCTTATTCCAGTTTGTTTCCTGTTTGCTTTTATGTAGATCCTGCTAATTAAATCCTCTAGATTATTGCATTTAAAATAATCTTCTGAAAAAAACAATCACCCTAAAAATGTTGGTAGAAGACATGCATATGATAAATCTCTTCTATCTCCTTCCTACCCTTCCTCTTCCTACTGGTTCTCTGCTCAGATATTTGAGATGATTTTCTGCTGTGAAGATTTTTGACCAGCAGGGTTTGATATGGTACTTCCAGATGACTACGGTACTCTTTAGGCATATTACATTCTATGTCCCTTTCCACAGCTATAATACTCGTTTGTCTTAAAGATTTTCAGAGGATTAAAAGAAGAGAGAATACATAGAAATGTTTACTGAAACACAACACAGTTGTCTACATTATATCGTTCTTGGCAGAGAGCACCCAAACCATACATCAGAAGTATCTCCCATTTGAAAAACTTTGCTCGATGTTTAATCCATGGGACAAGACAGATAGGATAGATATGATGGAAATAATTGGGTTCCCGCATAGTATTATATACTTTGTTTGATTTAGATGCAGTATTTAGATGCTGTATGAATACAACATTGACATTTGGAAGAAATGATTTATTACTGAATACAGAAGGTAAAGCCAGAATATCAGCACCATGATGCTTTCTTATTTTTTCACCACCACCCTTTTTCCAGGAATGGTAAACCCAGTCTGAACTGGACTTGACTATGAGAGGATAAGAAGAATACTGTAACTCTTCCCCTAATAGGCTTGCATTAACATTGCCAAGGAAGGCAGCATAAACCTTGCTTGCAAATGGATTCAGTGTAGTTTACGGAAATCAGTTGTATACAAACTTTGTGTTACGTCCAGAATGAATGCCTTTGGGCTGATCAAAGAGCAAAATCTTTGTGTGGCCTGGAAAGGGTTTTGATTATAATCTTCCAACCGGAATTGAGCAACTGTAAAAAGTTGTCTAGATGGCATGTAACAAAACCTGGAAGTGAGAATAGCCACCCACTTACTAGGAGCAGACAAACCAGTTAGGCTTTAAAATAGGAAGAACCTGAAACCTAGCTCTAAGCCTTACTCAAAATAAAACCAGCAAAACTTTCAGAGTCATGTAACAAACGTAAACATTCCAGCTTCCTGTTATCCCAGTATGACTTTTCTCCAGCTGTAATGCACCATTGTTTTATTGCTCAATAGGTGTTTCCTCACTTTCTAGGTGCCTGATTTGATTCCACTGAAAAATATATTCTAACTTATTGATTTAAGGGGAATGAATTAAAAAAAAATCTGCTCCTTACTGAACAGATTGGGCCATAGATTGAAGGCTGCAATCTTATATGGCATTACATTCTGTAATAGTTACTTTAAAGCAGGAATGGGCACCTGTGGCTATATTGAATTGTTGAATGAGTATCGTGAAGTCACATTCATTATTTGCTTATTAGATTTATATTTCACTTGTCTGTTGGAAGCTTAACTTAGCCTACATAATATTTCCTCCTTTATCTTTTTTTCCAAAACAACAACCCTTGGCTGGGCTAGGGAATTACAAAGAATTATTGGTTCAGAATCTACCCATATTTGAATTTCCATGGGTAAAGCTGGTCATAGTACCAGCCAATCAAACAGCCCAAAACCAGATCATGACTCAGAAACGTCTGGACAAATAACACCCAAATCAATTTACATCACACAAAAAGGTATTTAAAGGCCAGTGCTCTGACAAATGAGCACAATTCAAAGGGCACTGAAGATGTCCCCACAAAGCTCGGAGATCAAACAGCCCAACTACCAACCCAAGTTACTAATATTCAAACACATCTCAGTACTGGGTCTTTCCAAGTCCAAATATAGTTGTCTAACCTCCGTCTAAAGACTTAAAATGAACACCATTGGGTAACTGTGTCTGCTGCTGAACTCGTGTTAGGAAATTTTTCTAACATTCAGTCAGGATCTGCCTTAAGCTACAGTTCTGAGAAGCCTATAGCAAGAT
This sequence comes from Protobothrops mucrosquamatus, assembly GCF_001527695.2. Taxonomy (NCBI): domain Eukaryota; kingdom Metazoa; phylum Chordata; class Lepidosauria; order Squamata; family Viperidae; genus Protobothrops; species Protobothrops mucrosquamatus. Next base: position 407,638 of record NW_015387042.1, read on the forward strand.
GATCATAGGTAAAGAACAGAAGTATAATGCTATAATATAGGAAGATCAATATTAGGAGGCTATTGCTTTTTCTGCAAAAACAAACAAGGTTATTTATGCTTGCTGGGACAAAGGTGGAAGTTCTTTTTTTCTCTTTCATGTTTCTTTCTCTTTTTTTGCACTTATTTTTTCTTTGTACCATTTTATTTTCTTATATTGTGTATTAGTTTTATCTAGACAATCTAATCTATATAAATAAAAATGTAAATGTTCATTTGTTCAAAATCTTAACTCTCCGAAAGTTCTTCACCGATTGCTTTGAAATTTTGACACAACGTTGCATTTGAATACACGCGTGTTTTTATATACATATACCTACTATTATATAGATGTCACATTTGTGACAGGTAAAAACATGCTTTTTTTGAAAAACAGCACCATCTGTTGGACGTAAAAGCAACACACTTCTTTTCCATTTAACCAGACTGAGCCACAGCAACGCGTGGCCGGGTACAGCTAGTTTGTAATAAAATTATTCTGCATAAAAGAGAGAGGCTATTGCTGTTCCTAAGTATATCTCAATGCAGGTTGCAAATATCAAGATAACCTGTTCTAATAATTGTCTAGGATGTATTTATCTGCATAGTCTAGGATCTATTTATCTTTGCTCTTGTTCCAGCCCTTTAAGAAGAGCTGAGTGGCTGAATTTGCCCCTAACTTTAATTTTCTTCAGTGCCCTGAGCTACATCACATAAAGACCTTATGGGACATAAAATATCAGTAAGTTCCTTTATTTTGTTTAATGACCAACATAAAAAGACAAGAACGGTAGAGCATAGGGTAGGCAGTTGAAGAACCAATACAAAGCAAAGAATATCAGATCCATTAAAAAGATGGCTTCATTCCATTACCTACCATTGCTTGAAATGCTGCAAACAGATCCCACTGACAGAGGTGAGAGCATTGCATTCTATATCTGATGTTTCTAGTTTGCCTTCCAGATACATGGAACTTCAGTTTCCAACTAAAGCAGAACTATGTATAGATACCGACTTCAAGCCTTGTTCCGACACAATTTGAAGTTCATGAGATAGCATTTCCTTCCTTACAGAGGAGATAATGCTGTGTTACTTTAGTGACACACAATATAACATAAAGCATGGTAACAAAAGAATATGATTAAAAAAAAGAAGATGGTGTAAACAACAAGAATAATAAATAAATAATAAAAATGTCCCCATTGACTTGTTCATCTTGTTTTGGAAGCATTTTATTACAAAGAGGGTTTAGCACTGCAGAAGAACATTTCAGAAGTTAACAAATGAATTCATGAAGGTTCCCTTTGAGACTCCTCACATGATAACGATGAATGGAAAATTAGGACATTTCCTCTCTGTATTTGGCACTCCTTGGCGAGTGGAAACTCTCACAATGCCTCCAATGTTTCCCTTATCTTTTTTTATTATGATTGCAAGCCTTTTTATTGCTTTATTTCAATTAACTATAATATTGGCAGTGCTATGAAAAGAAACTCTTGCCATCTTTTTATAGCCACAAGAGGAAGGAAAAAGCAAATAGATGTTCAAGACTGCCCTAAAAATAAGAGTATAAATATATTCTTGGTATGGGTCTGCCTGAACTTCTATAAACTTGGTGGATTTTAAAGCAGGATCTAGGTACTCTCCTCTCCATGTGTGCATTTTTAAACTAAAATGATATTGCAATAGCACATCCTTAGTTATAATAAATAAATAACTGCAGCTTGTTTTGGATTATGAACATCCTCATGTTATTGGAATTGGTTGCTGCAGCTACACATTGTTTTAAAGCAGTGGGTGGGGGAAGATTACAATTTAACAAAACAAGGCACTTGCCTTCTCAAACAGCACAACGACTCACTACAATCTTTTTACACCAGGATCTCATTTCCAGGTGTATAAAAATGGTATAATTTAACTATAATTTATTCTCACATCCCACTGACTTTATCTTAAAGGTGTTTCACTAACATTCTTTTAAGCACACGTGCACGATCCAGATTTCTTCCCATTTCTGGCCCATACCTCAGGTTAGCTCTGGATTTTTCTCATCCAATGTGGAAGTGTATCCTATCTTCTGACACATGTTTTGCTATGTGGGTTATTTGAGGTGGAGGTGACTAACACAAGGGTTGGAATCTTCCCAGCTACTAAACTTATCTACCACCAGGAGAAACACCACTACTATCTCTTGAAAAAATAAAAGACCAGGATATAATTAAGTCACCTACCTGTCAAAGAGGACCTGATCTACCACATTCTTTAGACTAGAGCAGTGGCCCCCAACCTTTTGGGCACCAGGACTGGTTCCATGGAGACAGGTTTTTCCAAAGGAGATGTGGTTTTGAGTGCTGCTCGCATCCTGAGGATGGGGCTTCACTTGTTTGAACAGCTCGGTTTCTGGCATGCCACGGCCTGGTGCCGGTCCTTGGACTGGGGGTTGGGACCCCTGCTCTAGAGAGCTTGATGCTGTTTTAGTGACGAGAAATTCTGATTTAGAATTTGATTCTAAATTCTGATTTAGAATCAGAACCTCTAAAGTAGTGTTGTTGAATTCAAATTTTGTATATTTAAGAGGTGTAGACTTCAACTCATAGTGCTGGCTGGAGAATTCTGGGAGTTGAAGTCTACACCTCTTAAATTAGCCAAGTTTAAAAAACACTGCTCTAAAGCAGCCGGCCCATTAGTGTGACATTCTGTACATAAAATGGTAGAGCAGAGCTACGCTAAACGGGCAGTTCTCTTGAAGAATCACTTGGAGCCTTTTTTCCAACACAATTTTAACAAGTAAAGTGTGGCCTTCCCCATCTAGCCTACATTTTAATTAGTGTTTGGTGGATGTTTATCCAATCAGTAAGAAAATCCACCAATCATTGCACCACACATTTCCCTACTATAAAACATTAGGACAATGACAGAGTAAAGTCTAGCTATCTGGATCGTGAACTATGCCAGAGTGTTTTTGTGCTACCTCACAAACTGAAGGAGAGCAGAGCAAACTAGCTCTCAGGATATGCTCTAAGATAAATCCTGTTGAACTTTGTGCAGATTATTATTTGTGTAAAATTGCCCTTTGAGACTTTCATCCTATAGGCATTTATTGGGAGTCTATCCCATTGATTCCAGTGTTTAAAAAGGCACTGATAACAAACTTCTATTAATAGCTAAACAGGTCTAAAATTTCTATTTGCAGAGTACATTTTGACGAATGAAATTTGTGTTTAATTAAAAGTAAGTCTCATGTTCAATGGTGATTACTCACAAGTAAATGTTTAGAAATAGCAGCCAAGGGATCATGTTTCTTAAGGTACTGTAATAGAAAGAGCATGCCCTTTTTTCACACCTAAAAGCCTGTATGTTCATTTGTAGCATTTTGATCAGTTTGGTCAATTTGTAGATAGGTGCCTTATTTAAATTATTTGGGAGTTTATCTTTTTTAAAGGCCTGCTTTGATATTTTCCTTTCACAGAAAGGACAGCACACAGCTACACGTTAGCAGTGTGTTTAAAAATAAAGTAAAACACACGCACCCTAGGCTTACCTCAGATCACCCTCTACTGGTTGTACTTGCAAAAATGCATATGTCATACACACATAATTTATTCCTTAAATGTATTTAAATGGTTCAATAGTTATTCCTTTTTCATGGTGGGCATTTTACCTGTTGGGTTAAGCACATCAACAAACCTATCTCAGAATTTTTTTTTATTGGAATTGGTGATATGTATAAAATAGATAAAGGCTTTATGTAAAGTTCAACATATGCCTGGTTCAGTTAAGCAGATAAGGAACTATTTAGGCATATTAAGCCATTAATTTTATCTAGATCAGTGTTGCCTTTGTATGCTACACAAACATGGAGCTCTCCAGTTACATTGGGGCGTAACTGTAAAACCCAGTTTGAATGGTTTATGTTGGTGGGAGTTTTTGGAATAGATTCAATTCAGAGCTCTGGGTTGGGGAAGACTGCTCTGTGCTAACTGGGAAAAGATCTCCAGGATTTCTGATTATGGCTAATCCCAGTTCTTTTGGGAGAAGCTGTTCCTTGAACTTATATTGTTTGTATGAGCTCAATGGCAGCATCAGTTCAATAGCACAACTAGAGCTTTCTCCAAACATGTTTCCATGACCTGGAACATGTTCATAGCAGATAAATGAACAATCAGTAGAAGCACTGAGTCTCAATAGTAAATTACTTTGACAATGCTTTTGTTGATCCAGTTCAAATGATAGAAGTAAGCCTCGGGATCCTGTGTGATTTTAACCCATTTCTTCAACTTTTTTTTAGACCCCCATCATATGGAATACAAACTAGCATATAATTACCACAAAACTAGCCTTGATTCTTTTTTTCCAGTCAACTAAAAAAATAGATTTCGCCTATTACATTTTTGGACCCACCTAGGGACAGCTCAAAGCATTTTGTTACCTGGAATGGAATACATGACAACATGAAGATGTCTACCACTCCCTGAATTTCATTGGACTAGAATCTATTCTTCTACACCTCCGGACAGAGCTAGATTTCTCTTTGTAGCTGGATAGTGTGTGCTGCGGATGAGCTTATGAAACAAACACTTACAGCATGTCCTCTAACAAATGGATCAGCTGAGTGGCCCCAAAGACTGACCTCTTTATGCTACCTGTTGTGTCCTGAGCCTGCAGAAGCAGGCTCGGGACGTTGCAAGAGTCCCGGGAATTTGCAAAAGCTGCCCGGGACCAGACTGAGCGGCCCCGGCCTTGCGCGCATGCGCAAGGCGGGAAAAGACCGCCTTGTGATTGGTTGGAATTGCCCGGGGATCAGAGGGTATAAATAGAGGCCTGCGTGCCTTTGCTTGGGTTCTTCGTAGATTGTAGCCAGAGAATAAAGACATGTTGGAAATGCATTGCTTCAAGCGCCATTATTCTCCGGACTTAACACTGGCGACGAGGATGGGATTCAGTCTAGACAGCTAGGGAAGCTTGAAGACTCACCCAAAGAAGTCCAGAAGAGGGACGACGGCGTTGAAGTCAGCGTCTATCCTGCCAGTACAGCATCGCTGGAGAGTGAGTGCGGCTGAAGAAAACCCTGTCCCTTGATCATGGCGAAAATAGGTCACTTATCTGAATTTGATGTCTCCCACCCGGAGAAATGGGAATCTTACGTTGCAAGGGTGGAGACTTACTTCCGCGTGAAGCAGATAAGGAAAGGAGGTCTAAAGGCTGCCACACTGTTGTGCGTTTGCGGGCAAGACGCCTTTGAGATCGCCAAGAATTTAGTCGCTCCGGCCTCGCTAGAAAATGTTTCATACTCTGATCTGAAGAAAATCTTGAAAGAACATTTCCAGCCCAAGCAATCTGTTATTGCTTGGAGGCACACATTTGAACTGAGAGATCAGCGAGCTGGGGAATCAGCAAGAAAATTCATTGCAGCCTTGAGAAGAGCGGCTAAACCGTGTAGGTTCAAGAATCTAGAGGAAAGGCTGCGTGACCGTTTTGTGTGTGGACTGAGGAACAGAGACTTACAGCAGAAGCTGTTTGCTAAGGAAGATGTCTCTTTCCAAGATGCTCTGCGAGAGGTTACGGCAGAGGAAGCTGCTGGTAGAGCAGTCAAGAATATGCGGCCCATTCGAAGCGCCCCAGAGACTGCAACCATCCACAAGGAGGACGTGCGAGAGGATTCGGAAGAAGATCCTGAAGAAGAGGTGGACAAGCTTTACCAAGCAGCTGGGAGGAGGTCCAAAGATCGGCAGGACAAGGGCCCAGCTGAGCTTCGTTGCTTCGGATGCGGTGGTCGCCACAAGCGAGCGGAATGTCGGTTCCGTTCCGCCATTTGCCGAGCGTGCGGAAAGAAAGGCCACATCGCTGCGGTTTGCCTGGGTCGACAGAAGGCACAACCGAAGGAAGAATTGAATCTGAAAGGTACCAGGGTGCCCAGTCAAAACAGGGTGGGGTTCTGTGCAACACGCAGGAACATTTTAAGAATAGGCACACACCAGCCCCTTAAAAAGAAATTATCCCTTAAAGTGAAATTGCAGGGAGTGCCATTGTCGATGGAACTTGACACGGAGACTGATTGGGAGCATACTCACAACTCACAACATACAACAGAGCAGGCACAACAAGGTGGGGACATGGCCTTTTCAGCAAGGGCTCACAGAAGAATGTCCCCACGTATTAGGGCTAACAGGGAGGTATCCTTGGACCCTATCACTACAGAAAGGAGCCAGGGAAATTACACACCTTCAGGGAACATTGAGATGAGTTCAGAGGGTTTGGAAAACGCCATAGGTGGTAGGTCAACCAGGTATAGCGAACAGCAGAGTCCTGACTTCACGAGCCTAGGAGACGGGCAGGAAAGTCAGGCAGAAGTCACAAGACAACCACAGGGTAATTCACCTAGTGTGGACAGCAGCCGGGAAAACACTACAAGTTCCCCAGGTCTGAGAAGGTCGCTACGGGTCAAAGGCCCTCCCAAATACCTTGCAGATTACGTAAGGTGAGCAACTTGAACTAGAGGTTCAGACTGGTTGACTTGTGGAAATGGGATGTGGGGCACATTGGTTCTCTGAATGACAGAACGGCCCCATATCTCACACACACTGTGAAATTAATGCAACAGTTAGTAACACACGCTTTACCATGGTGGTGTCCATGTTGGGCGCAGTATTCTTTTATCTAGGGGGGAGGGGTGTTGTGTCCTGAGCCTGCAGAAGCAGGCTCGGGATGTTGCAAGAGTCCCGGGCATTTGCAAAAGCTGCCCGGGACCAGACTGAGCGGTGCCGGCCTTGCGCACATGCGCAAGGCGGGAAAAGACCGCCTTGTGATTGGTTGGAATTGCCCGGGGATCAGAGGGTATAAATAGAGGCCTGCGTGCCTCTGCTCGGGTTCTTCGTAGATTGTAGCCAGAGAATAAAGATATGTTGGAAATGCATTGCTTCAAGCGCCATTATTCTCCGGACTTAACACTACCTATTACTTATTGCCCAATAAGTAGAGTCAGCATTTCAAATAGTCCCTGCCCAATCCTTTCTCCATCAGTGGACATCATTTAATTTGAGGAATAATTGATTCTGGCATGTGACCCTGCCACACATGTAGATGAGTGATCAAGCTAGGAGAAAGCCTTTATTAAATTATTCTGTTGGAAATGGAATATAGACACTATAGGTCAGGTGTGTCTAACCTGAGACTCAAGGGCTGCATATGGCTCTGAACAGCTAATAATGCGGTCCCACAAGATAATAAAACATAAAAAATAAAGGAAGTTTGTTATTTATATACATTAACTATATTATATATTTTATATACAGCCCAAGACAATTCCTCTTCACTCAGTGTGGCCTAGGCAAAAGGTTAGACAACCATGCCCTAGGTTGTGTGGATTTGCTATAAAAATGAACTTTTTCCACTAGTGGAAGCACCATTGACATAAAAACTAGCCTGCATTACTGATGGATACTGCCTTGGAGATCCAGGCTGGAGATCATAAAATTCTTCTTTTGATTAAGTAAGATCTCAAAATGATCCAATTCCAGCCCTTAAAGAATAGCTGTTACTGTTTTCTTGACTCCCTCTTGTTGGTCTCTGTTCCTGATAATGCTAGGAAATAACTTGTGAAGAGAAAGCTAGGAATAGAAAAGGTGGGATTTAATGTGGCAGTTGACACTGCAACTGATGCTTTTCTTGAGGCAATGAAGTCTAGGCCTCATTCTTTGTTTCATAGATTTTATAGATACAGAACCAGTCCCCCCTCCGGGGAAGGATTGACTTTAAATACATAGAGACAGGAGTTGCAAGATGGAAAATGTCTGAAGAATTTGAGCAATTGATAGGTGCTCAGCACTTCCTCTCCCTGACTTCAAAATGCCCTTTCCTACTTTCATCATCTTACCCGTGCAGCTGAGGCAATCTGACACATTTCTAGTGAAGCTTGGTTGCTATATTCTTTCCTTCCAACCAGGAGATGTCCTAGGTTTCTTTCCACATTGTGTAGCTTTTTGTCCCCAATTGGAATCGTCTAAATGTGTTTGGGTATCACTTTTCACAATTCTCATTCTCAGGCTGTGATGAGGACAAATAGTTTAGATCACGGGTGTCAAACTCGCCACATCACATGACGTGTCACTACATATCACGACTCTTTTTGCATTGCCGGCAATGGGATGGGTACGGCTTCGGTATGATGAAACTGGCCCGCAGGCCGGCAGTTTGACACCCCCTGGTTTAGATGGCTTTAAACTAGCTAGGTAGATGTGGGCATTCACAATCAGAGTAGCAAATTATGCTGATTTGTAATAATGAACAACATGTAGGCTTTTTATCCCAATTAGTTTCTAGCAGCAGTACTCTCAGAACTTTACTATGAAATTGAGTAATCTCATTTCAATGGATTACTTTTTTTAAGTACACTTTAGGATTCATTACAGCATCCCTGATAGAAAAACCTCCAATATAGGGAGGAAATCATTCCATGCAGTAATCTGTTTCACTGGTTGACACCTCTTATTATCAGGAAGTTCTTCCTAATATCAAACCTGTACCTACATCCTTGAAGTTTTATCCTATTAGTTCTAGTCTTAACCTAGTGAGACAAGTGAGAATAAATCCAAACCCCCCTTCCAATATGACAGCCCTTCAGATACTTGAAAATAGCTACCATGTCCCCTCTCAACTTTCTCTTTTGTGCTATTGTGATTCAGTAGCACGGCCTTTTAATACAATTGAAACATTTGTTTTTCCACATTTAGTTGTAAGTGAAAATGAAAGAGGTAAAATGCAATATATCATCAGTGGATATTCAGCACTGTTTCTCCCATGGCTAGGATTCTTCTATACTATAGAAACACTTCTCACAAATTCTCTTCAACAACTTGTTTTGTTTTATTATCCCCTCATGCTAATTAAATGACTGCTGTTGCAGTCACACATCATTGATGAAGGCTGAGATGTTTGTAATAAATAACTTAGTCACTGAGGTAGCCTTTGAAAAAAATTCTATCAGTCTTCTTTTGATAGGCAGATATTCTTTATCTCAAGGAAATTTTGTTTTGGGCAAAAAAAACCCTCAGGGTAAATAAAGTCAGTTTGGGTTAAAGAGAATTTTAGACTGCAGTCCAGGAGAGCTTTGGGAGATATTAAATTATGCTAGGTCTTTCCTATCCAAATATACTCAGTAAATTGTATTTCTAATTAATTTCTGAGCTGTGAGCCAAAATAATTAAATGTGTGTGTTTGTATGTGTATCCTTTATTCTCATTTAGAGACCAAAAGAAAGGGGTATATGACAGAAGAGAGAACTTTATTGCTGGTTGATATCAATGTTACTTATTTGTAGAGTATATGTAGCTTTTTGACTCATATTTTATGTTTTGATTTTTCTCATTGTTTTTATAGGTTTATTAGACCTCCAAATATAACATTAAGATACCTCAAAAAATGAAATAGTATGTTATTTGTGTCCATATAAACAAGTTAAGGTTGCATACTTGTTTGTTCTAGAAAAGTGTTAAATAATGGGGATTCATGGAAGAGTTGGTTGATTGGATTGTTTCCTCACTGTCCCTTGATTCTGCTGTCTTGTGACATTTGGCCTGCTTTGTTTTAATTTTTTGCAGACAAAAAACTTTAATAAAATTAAGGGTGCATAAGAGAACAGTCTGTTTCCTAAGCATGCTGGGTACTGTTCCGGATTGTTATGTAATGGCTGGCTTTGTTCCTTCTCTTCTGCCTCTGAAAGGGGAATTGAAACAAGGTCTATGAAAGCATTTTGTTTTTTAAAGGACAGGACATTCTCTTCTGATTTACACCTTTTGTCAATAGAGGAAACAAACCAGCTCAATGGGAACAAGTGTATTTTTAACCAGAGAGTTTTCTTAACAAACATTCAGAGTAGAGTAAATATCATCTGGGAAGGCTATGAGAAGGGCCTTCTTCTTATTGAAAGCTGAATTAGAGTATGCAAAGAAGACCACAGTGATTCAGGATTTGTTTTAGAGCACTTAAGCTTCTCCTTTATGTTAGAAGGTATGACTTCCAACAGTGAAGAGAATTACTTGCATTTTTACCAGATTTTCTCAATTCCTCCACAAAGCCATTCCAATTATAAGGAAAGCTAGGGAAAATAATCAGATGATATACTAGGAAAGGAGAATTAACTTGTGTCCTCGAAATTTGGTTGATAAAAAAGAATTTGCACTGTGTTTCCTTGTGACTAGTTCAATTTGCATCTATCATGGCACTGAAAAAGTTGGCAAAAATATACTGAGGCCTAATGCAAATGTCTTTTTATGTCGGAAGAGTGGATAGCTGGTGGGTTGACATTCCACACTGTAGCACTGCAAATCTTACTCGTTTCTTATACATTTCTGTCATCTCTCTATCTCTATCTGTATCTATCTCTGTCTCCTTTGCAGTGATCTCTTGGGTCTGCCTTAATCTATATAGTCAATGGACTGGAAAACCTAAATTTAGGGAATCTTCCACATAGATGTGACACACAGTAGTACCAGTGAGAAGCCTTACATGCTTGGACACTATTGGTCCGTATTATAAACATTGATTAGATTTTTACCAGCAGTAAATTGTGAGGTCTGAAATCAACTGCTCATTTGTAGCAAAAAAATTTTTTTTTTCATAAAGAACCATTCATATTCTCCTGTTATTTTATAATGCAGTTGTAACTGGAATAACTGCCTTTTAAGAAGCCTTTCTCTTATGTGCCAGAATTTGTGAGACAGCTTTCTTCAAGCAGTATGTTGAGCTTGTTTCTCAGGATGTGAGGGTTGCATCATTTTTTTTCCTGCAGTACAGTGTCATATCACTGGAGGTTCTCTTTTACATAGCACTTCAACATGGCTACTCTAGGTAACAGAGAAATAGGATTGTTCCTAAAACATGTTGCTGAGTGCCAGAAAGTACTCAGCCCCTAGATATTAAATTGGTCTGCGAACTTCCTGTGCCATTCTGACAACTCACAAATTCAGATTTCTAGAACAATTAGAATTTGGTGTTTTCATTGCATTTTTGCTGGAATGTATAAGAGGTAAATCAGGGGTATTATTCAGTATTGCTTTGAATGCCTGAATAGCTAAGGCAGATCTTGTTTTCATGAATGAAGGCAAATATATGTGTCCCAGGATAATGTTGCAGGATCCAGTCTGGGTCAGTCAATGGGACCAGAGGTTTAGTTTTTGGAGCTTTCGGACTCATGTTGAGCCCATCTTGCAAGAACTTATTTTTTTCTTCTGAAATTATTTGTACTCCAAGAGACATGTGAATACTGCTGGAATCAACTCCAGCAGCATCTCCAAAAGCATTCTTGGTTTTTTTGTTCCCCTATTTGCATTTTCCATGAACACTTCATTCCACCCTTTATTGTTTGGAAACCTGGCCTGCCCTCTCTCTCCTACCACCCCCAAAGAAACAACAGAAGAATTTTGGCATTTGCAAATGTCAAGCGAGGTGGCATCAGTGATGTAACAATGAGCTGGAAGGAGCCAACATGTGAATATAATGGAACTGAAAAGCATAGAAATCTCCTTGATTTCTGCATCCTGTACAGCCCTATAGTTATCTCATTTTCTTAAATGTTAGTAATTAATATTTTTTAAGGGCAGTTAAATTCTGGATAATTAGGTGTTACAGGATGCACCTCACTCATCTTTTGAGACTCATGAACTTCCAATGTAATATATAATCTATTGGCCTCTACTCAATAATTTATTAATATTTTTTTTGTAATCTAGAATCCATAATAATCTATTAATCTCTTCTCAGTAGCTTGACTTAGAATTTCTAACAGACTTCTGACCACCTCACAACTGAGAATGGCAAAATTAGTGATTTTTAGACAGATTTCTTATATTATGGTATCTGGTGTCTAAGATCAAATTATATTCATAACATATGTCATAGAAAAAACACCATATATCTGGGGATGTGCAAAATGGAACATTCCTGGAATGGAACATTCCAAAGGACTCTAGTATATGCTGTTCCTGGTTTGGACAATACTGTCTGAAAATGTTTAGCAGTTTCCTGAACTTGAAGTAGTTTGTGGTGTTTGAATTGCTTCTACTTTGGAGTATTAACCTCTGCAAAACCATTGTACCACCCCTGGAACTGATCCATTGGAGACCTGACATGCTTAGGAGTTCCAGAAATATTACATTTTGCTCATACCTAGTGACATCTCTATTATGGGTATTAATGTGTGTTTATTATTAGCAAACTATACTTCATTGTGATAGATTTGATGTATTGGATGAGAGGTCAGGTGCTTCAAGGATTCTTGGCAGGAATAGCATGGTCATTTGAGTCACTGAATTAAACTTTAAATCTTACTAATGAAAGGCTATTAAGTATTAAAGACAGAAGGAGAAGATAGACACTGCCTTTATGTCAATGATGTTCCCGGATAATAAAACATTATCATTTATCTATAGAGGAATAGATTTCAAAGCCGTCTTTGCCAAAGCATTTGAGATTTAAGCTAAGTAATCTCCAACAGTGGTTGGTATATATATACAGAACATGCATGAATTCAGCTACATTTCTCAATCTGTATTTTGATTTGGTGTCAGCTTGTTGCAGAGGTTAGGGCACCAGGCTGGAAACTGGGAGACTGTGAGTTCTAGTCCCACTTTAGGCACAAACTCAACTGGGTGACCTTGAACCAGTCACACTTTCTCAGCCCTGGAAAGAAGGCAAGAGCGAGATTTTGAAATCTTGCCAGAAAAACTGCAGAGACCATCCTAGGCAGTTGCCAGGACTCAACCCTGACTCAAAAGATGCACAAACATGAATGAAGGGTTGGGGGAAGTTAAGGAGAAAATGAGCATCTGAAAATTTAGCAGATTTGAAGATACTTTTTCTTAGGGGTCCTTGGTGGTCTCTGAGCTTGGTTGTTTTCTTGCATGTGTTATTGCCCAAACTAGGTAACATAATCAGTGCTAGTCCTAATGTCATAGACCAGCACTGATGATATTTGCTAGTTTGGGTAATGAAACGTCTGCAAGAAAACAACCAAGCTCAGAGACCACCAAGGACCCCTCATTTCCACCCTGAGCCACAGATATTCTCTTTTATAGATCATTTTTCTTGGCTCAGGGAAGTTTTCATGAAGCAAAATAAATACCATAAGGCCATTTTGCCCATTAAAAAGCCTCCAACTTTCCCAAAAAGAAAAAGCAAACATTTTGGACTTGCCCTCTCTAGTGATATGCAGTAAGAATATTATCAACCACATTCCCCAAGAAAATAGCTTATCCCACACAGTTCTTAAAAGAATAAGGTGGTCACCCTGCTTAGTTTTTTAAAATGATGGAATACAATCCAGGAAGTATTGTGCTGAAAGAAATGGGTGTTGTACAAGGTTTTTACACATCACGATTGAATAAGCAAAAAAAACCAAACAAACCTTAAATAGAAGTGGAATCCTGTTTGATTCAGGGAATGACAGTTACCCAAATTAATCAGGATTTATATGTAGACATATAAACATACACACAATCTTAACTCCCACTTCAAAGGAGTGAAGGGTAAATAAGGACACATTCTAAGGAAAGTTGTAATCATTTACAATCTTAAAAGGCAACACTGAGAAAGGGCGTTGTTCATTGGTGAATTATCCATCCAATCATGTTGGAGAACAAAACTTCTCTTGAGAATTACTCCCTGTCCTCCACTAGCACATCGATGCTTGAATAGATTAGCAACTGTGTTCAGATAAATTATGTTCATGAAGAACAATGTAATTGCTGAGTTTTCTAATGATCCTAACTGTCTGCTGGTCTTAGTGGGAGACTGTTTTGATTCCCCAATCAACTTAGTATGTTCCTCTGATTTACCTTGCAAATTCTTGTCTCTTTTTGAAGAGGAATGGAGAATATTAGACAACAAGAAATTATAAGGATGTGCAATCATTATATTTCCATTAGTCTTTTTGTATTTTTTTTAATGGACTAGATAAATATAAGGAGTCTTTCCAGCCGAAGAGTTCACTTGCCCTATGCGTAGCATGATGGAACCCACACTCCAAAAAGTGGGTAGCACCAGGAAGAACTAAATTGCCTTGGAATATATTTCAATTGGCATAACAAGAATTATCCAATGATGTGCAGTTATTAAGGTTACTGTCTATATATTTAATCTTTTCCCATCAGGTTTAAATAAATGAAAGATCATCTTCTATGAACTACTACATAGGCCAATTTCCCACTGCTGTAAATCAAGATCAGCATTACTGTTGTTTTGGTTTAAGCTGATAGACACTTTTGAAATTGTGAGAATGTGGCCTTTTACAATAAGGTTGGTGTGGTAGTAATGCCAGTAGTAAAATATCAATGCAACAGAAAGAAGGGAGACTGGCCAAGGCACCTTGCCACCCACTCAGTGCCACAAAATACTTTTTGTCTTTGGCAAGTGCCTCGTTTCCAAACATTGGACTGCAGCTAGCCATCATTTTCATTTTATACGGCCCCGAAAACTTCTTATTAATAGAGGTGGTGCTTCATTTTTTTTAAATAATTAAAATATTATTTTAAAATACTGATGGAGGTACACTAAGAAAACAGTCTGCAGACATAAGGCTGCTTCCAAAGAGCAAATTCTTTCTGCCTCAGGTATTCTGAACAATTTGTCTATATAATAATCTATTCTACAGAATGTGAGGGTAGAAGAGAGATACAGATCTGACCATAAATGTGTAAGAAACAGACTCTGCATTATTTGAAAATGGAGATATATTTATTTTGGTTAATCTGTTCATATACAGTTACATGTGGTCAACCTGTTCTGGAATACCTTTCCAGTTATCCGAAGCATAGTTGGAGACTGGAGTTCTCACTAAAACTGGAAACCAGTTTCTACTCTTTTGCTATGCTGCTTTCTTGTCCGAGAAAATAAAGAACATCTACACTAAAACAAAAATAGCCCATGTCTTGAAATACCGGTGGAATAAACACATATTAATTAATGATCCCCATGTTCTAGGCAGAGAACACAGATGTTCTTGGATTCTGGATTATCGAATTCTGTAGGCTATTGTTAGAATCCTGAGAAGCCCAAAGTAGAAAACATGATTACTTATATTATGACTACTGCTGGCATAAATACAAGCTCAATATTCACCAGTGAGCAACACAATAATCAGACACAACTAAACCATAAGGATTAATTTTCCAAATTATGAGCAGTATCTCCAACTGCAGGATGATTGGAATCAAACATGAAACATCCTCTGAGGGGGTCCAGTATAGTTTTCTTGGCAACAATACGGAAGTAGTTTTCCCTTGCTTTTTTCTGAAATATATAGTTAAGAAAACTTTGGATTCTTCAAAATCTTTCACTAAGTACTAACCCAGTTTGACCAGGATGTCTGTCACTCATACCCTCTATTTATACTCTCATTGTGCTACCAAAACTGAACCTACAGTATATTTCTTGGATAGCTAGAGCATGAGAATATTTGATGAGAGTTTCCCACAGGGACCCAGCTGTTGCTTAAATCAAACCTGGTGTCCTCATCCAGCTGTTATTTCAGAAAAGCCACCCACATTGTAGCTAATACCATGAATGGTGCTTTGTTTAGTTTGGCCTTAGTTTCCTCTTAAAAATTGATTAAATCCAGCTCATCAAATGAACTTGATTGCAATCTAAAGTATATATATCAGAATGAATCAATTGAATGTTAAGACTTCATGTACTTTTTGCTTTTGCTGCAACTGACATAACTATATCTCCTGGAAATTATTAGTTTAGAAATAATATCACTGCATAAAATGGTGGCAAGGGAAAATATACTCTCAGTTACTTTGGATTCCATCATCTTTCATGATGGCAGTATGGAAATGGACAAGGATAATGGAATCTGAGAGCAAATAATCTAGAAGGCAGAATGATTACTCAATGTATGCTAATAAGTGCTGATTGACTTTTCCATTTATTTACTTATTTACTCACTTATTTATTAAATTTATGTGCCTACAACTTGATCAACTTTCTTTAATGGCTATCAAGGATTTCTTGAAGAAATTGCAGTGGGTTAAAATGGATTTAAATAACAACCTTTTTTCAGATTTGAACATTGATTGGCTCACATGTATATTTAATAAATACTATTGCTACTTAAGAACTTAAGTAAGAATACTTAAGAACAGGTTTTATTTGTTATTGTTGTAAAAGAAGTGTTAAATTCTAGCATTGCCTTGAGAAAATCCTTAATGTCTTGCAAGTGGGAAACATAAGACAATATCCTTAAATTAGGGAAAACTAATTTTGGAGGTATAAAGGTAATTCAGGTATAAAGGTAATAATTTAGTTTTCTAGATCCCAAGTACACTTAATACTTAAGAAAAGTTAGATAACCAAGGTAGCATATCTTAAAAAGACATGTGATCTATTATAAACAGCTGAATAGAAGTTTATGTTGGATAGTAATTATCTGTTCTAGAACTGTATTCACATATTACATTGAACCAGGATTTTTAAACTGTGGTTTGTTAAACTTTGCTATTGGGATCATCTATAAGATAAACTACATACACCACAAACAAAGCACATTATGGTTTAGCCTTAATGTGTGAACTAGATCTAGGTGTGATTGTGTCAAATTGAAGTTTTTGTTTTAAATTGAGTTAACTCTGAAACTAATTGAAGTTATGCTGTTTCTGGTTTTGGAAACTACAATGATCATAATGCATTAAACATGGCCAAATAATGAATTAAAGGGAAAATTTAATCTGTCTGAGATGAAAAACTTCCTGTTTGTGATTTAATAGTTTTACATTAGTAATCCAGATGTAAAAAAATTGCTAGATCTAAGGGTAATCTTTTTTCTTGTAACTGCCAAGCACTGTACAAAGTTTTACTGTTATCCATTACTAGTGAGATTTAATTCTTATTTGGGGTTGAATCCAATTAGATTTCATAGTGGTTTCATAGACCTATATCTGTGTTATATTATATTTAAGGATAGATCTATGTAAGCAATACTTTTATATTGGGAAATGAGTACATTATGGTGAAAGTTGTGCTTGCTTGAACTCCATGCAATATTTCCCAGGCTAGATGTTCTATCAGATGGGTTGGAACAGGTTGGGATCCTGGGAATTATGGTTCAATTGCATCTAGAGATGATCATCTTGGGCAAAGATCTTCTTTTGGAATCAGTGTGGCCAAGGACAATTTATACAATCAGAAGAATCAAGTGGTATCATTTTTTTTCTTTTGCTCAATTATGTCTGGTTCTGATAGATTCCTGCAATTTTCTTGGCCAGGTTTTTCAGAGTAGGTTTGCCATTGCCTCCTTCGTAATGTCACTAACTCAAGGTCACCCAGCTGATTACAACCAACAGTTTCTAGCCTGATGCTTTACTCACTACATCAAACAGGCTCTCACCAATTTATACAACCAGAAGAATCTAGGTGATGGACCACAAAGAAATCAGTACAGTTACTCAGGGATAATTCTAAAAAATAATTCCCCACCAACAGTCTGAAATGGTAGAGTTACTTGCCAAAGCTTTCTTACTAGAACCTGCAGGTTTAATCTTCTGAATAAACAGCAATTGCACATGTTGTATAATCAATTCACACAGATTTCTAAGACCCCTGACAGTCATGATCCTCTCAATAATTAACCCATCCCACCTCTAAGAACAACCATATGTCTCATATTCTAACTCTCCTACCACAATGCCCTGTTTGATTACCTGGAACAATAAGCTCCTAAGTTGGCAAAATGCTACAGGTTCCTAAGCCATTTGGATGACATCTGTCACAGCAACTTTTAATCACAAGTTCCCTTGGAGTCATTTAAATTGTTACATTATGACATTTATACAATTCTTTGCACCATCTGTTTTTTCCACACTAACATTCGTGGATACACATATCTGCAACTGTGAGAAGAATATCTACTTTGTCACTCTTCTCTGCACTCTTTCCAGTTTCTAAGCATTCTAGTATTGTGACAACCAAAACTGGACACAGTATTTTTGTGTAAATTGACTACTGCAGTGCAAAGTAGAACCGTAACTTTCTATGATACCTCTGTTGATGCAGCCCTACATTGGCTCTAATATTTAACTGAATAGATACTACATGTAGATTCTGCTTGCCCATTCCAAAGACATTAGGAATCTTGAGTGCACTGTCCCAAGACATTTTTGATTTGGTACATTGGAGAAAAGGCTATGCAACTAAGTTTTCCTTCTATTTCTGCAGCATAAAACAAGCTGCATACAAGGCTCGTTCAATGAAAAGCACCCATATGCCATGAATGGTCTACCATGAAGAAAAGCTTGTGACAGATGGATGAATGAGTACCTACTTAGGATGCTAAAGCAGTTGATTTCCTGATTTAGCAATGTATTAGATAACCTTTAAAGACATTTTTAACTCTTTGAATGTTTCAATGGATTGTGGGAAGATGCTTTACACAGCACTCACTCCATTGGTGTAGCTCTTCCATAAACACTTTATGGCTGCAATTCACTTGCTTGGATGAATGAGCCGTTGCTAAACAAACATTACAAATACATCCTCCATTCCAATGGAAACAAGACAAAATTATTTCCAGTGGAATCTATTCACAGATTCATGTCTGAGTAATCAGTAACAAAGCCCATAATTTTCTTTGCAAATAAGAACACAGGAAAATATTGATTGCTTTTGACATCATTTTGCTAATGCCTGTATTTCTGATTAAATTCATTGACATTGCATCACTTAGTAATACCTGCCCAACTTTCTTTAGGCTTGGGAATCAAGTAGGAATGGTTCTGGTTAGTGCTTGAATAGACATTGTAGGATAAACAAGACAGTTAAAATATGTCTAAGAAGAAGCCAAATGTTCTATGTTATTGCCAAGAAAGCGTGTATCCCTGAAATCATCTGAAATTAAATTCAGCTCAAGATGTTTTCTATCATCTATCTATCTATCTATCTATCTATCTATCTATCTATCTATCTATCTATCTATCTATCTATCTATCTATCTATCTATCTATCTATCTATCTATCTATCTATCTATCTATCTATCTCATCATCATCTGGCAGAACATCCTTAGTTTTGAACTAGGAGGATGTTCACTGGCCTTCTGATCATCTAATTGTAAGAGGAAAGAATTGAAAAAAAGTTTTGCTATCCTAGATAGAGCAGCAAAAATAAAAAATGGCTATTTTGCTTAGCAAAATCCAAATGATGCCACAGTGTTCAAGATTTACATGGACATCTAGTCTTCGCTGAAATGAACATAATATATGACTATTTGCTCAAAGAACAAAGGGGAAGAAGAAGCAACTTTAAAATGAGTGAATTTGATATCAGAATACAAACACACCCAAACTACTTAAGCTAACTTAAGTTTGCAAGTATAAAAGAAGCTGTGTACCAAGCAAATTGGATGCTTCCTTTACAGGAACATAATTTTATATAAGTAACAGTTAAAACAATGCTCTAAACCAGAATGTCTTGTTTAAATGCATACAACATATTGGATCTTTTTCTTCTTTTTTGTCTATTTCCTAACTCAAACTGGTCAGACAAGTCTAGTGCTAACTTTCCAGCCAGCAAGTGGATTCCAAGGGGTGTTCCACTCCCTCCATAGATCTAGTAAGATATAGAGCACTTCTAGTTATAAAACAGAACACACTATTTTCTGCATTCAGGATCAAAGGTTGAGGGAGGTCTACTTTACTACTAATAATTATATAGATTTACAACTAGATTTGTATGGACAGAAGAATAACTTTACATAACTATAACTGTTGAACTCAGTGGCTAGAATCTCCAAATCCAGAAGCTTGCTCAGTAGCCCCTTCAGACAACTTTAGAGTTTCCTTAAAAGGGCTATTCACTTTCAATAACACAGTCAATTCCTCCTTTGGCAAATGATATTTAGTTGCCTTGCAAAAAAAAGTCTCACTTTTTGAGATTTCAACTCTCCTTGACCTTCTTACTTACTTTTCTAGATCAAGTCACTTCCTGTCAATTCTCTTTCCCAGCCATCACACACTATGCAGTTTTCCCTTGGCATCAGTCCTCTTTCCAACTGACATATTGGATGGATTCCCTGCAAATCCACCTGCATTAACCCAAATTGCAGGAAGGTGAAAAAATACAGAGCTTATCTAATTACCTCCTATTCATGAGTAATAATTATTTCCTTGTTTGTTATTTTGATGGAGTGCCACAATGCCAAAGAATTCCCAGCAGTTCACAAAGGTAAAATGTAGAAACCATATAAAATAATACATAATACAAGCAATATCCAACAATACCCAACAATCCAAATAAACATGAAGTACAAATTATGTAAGCCACCAATTAGTAAACCCAGACAACATGATATCACAGCCTAAACACCCTCAGATCTCCTTCCAGAAAGCAGTCAAAGTGGGAGGCATTCCAAAGGACCAGCTGTCTCCCCTTGTGCTCTCAAGTGGTGCCTTCTCTCAACTCGATTGAATTGCCTGGGCCAAAAAGCAGGCTGTATAGGTCAGTACCAACACTTTAAATTGTACCTGAAAGCTCAGAGGATAACCAGTGCTGAACCCACAGCACCGAGTAATACATTCTTCCCAATAAACCCCAGTTAACATATGTGCTGCTAGACTTCCAAATGGAATTCCCGATAAAGGCAGTTCCTATAATAAAGGTCTAAGCAGTGATGACAGCATGAGTCATCATGACTAAAATAAGGCTGCAACTGACATCCCAGCCAACAATAGGCTTCCCAGACTGCTGCCTCCACCTGTTTTTCTAGTAGGAACTAGGAATCCAGGACGATCCCCAAGTAATAAAGCTACTTCTTCAGGGAGGCAATAACATCCTAACAAAAGAGACCTCTGTAGCAGGCACAGAAGCCAATGGACAAATGGTAGCTACTTCTTACTACACTTCAATTTAATATTCTCTCCCATCCTGTCTCTCACAACCTTCAGACATCGGGACAGGCCAGCATCACTACTCTGGATTGGAGTAATAATGTAAACCTGAATATTCTCAACACACTAATGATGCTGAACCTCAAACCTCATCAGGCTTCTTTGCAGTGGCTTCGTGTAGATGTTAAGTAAGAGTGGGGAGAGAATTCACTCTTGCAGCAGCCTACGAGGGAGTAGCCATTGAGCTGTTCTCTGCTTTTCAACCACCACTAACTGGAATCAGCCATTTAGGAAGGAGCTAAACCATTGCAGCCCACTGCTCCCTCCCCAATTTCCACAGGCAATCCCAGAAGGATAACATACTGTAGTTGGAATACTGAAAGCTGCTGAGAAATCTGAAATGACCAGGATGGGTTCACAGATCCCAAGGAAACCCAAACTGTCATCTCCATTCTATGACCAGGCCTGAAGTCTGATTGAAGAGAGTCCAGATAATCTCCTCCCTCTGACCCTATGTACCATCACTTCAATAACCTTCCATTTTTAGGAAAAGTTGAAGACCAGGCAATAACACCTCTGGATCCTGAGAGATCCAGGGGAAATCTAATATTTAGGCTACTTGCTTTCCTAGCTGGAGTATGACTTAGAGTTTGTCTCTTTCTCCCTTTACTCTTAAGACTTTTTTCTGACTTCCTCTATCCTTTTAGGTTGTTTTCCTATGTTACTCATTTCTTCCTCCCCACCTTATTTCTTCCAAATTTTGTCTTTCTGGATCAAGCCTTGCCCCTTTCCTCTGTTTTTCTTGGCTCTTGGTCTACATGTTTGCACTTACAACTCCATACTTCTTATACCTTTTCTAAACTCTTAAGTTTTCTTTCTTCCTCTCATCTCTCTAGGGTGAATTCTCCCCTCCTTTTGGAAGTCCCCAATTCCAATTTCTTTGCAGGGTCCGTTCCATCCACTAAGACAGGGCTTTTCAACCAGTGGTACGGGTACCACCAGTGGTACATTGGCACCTGGCAGGTGGTACTCGGCCCTGCCCAGCCTAGCCAAGTGTAGCAGGGGAGGGAACAAGCCAAAGCACAGTGCAGGACTTGCCGTGAGAGAGTCCTCAGGAGCTGCAGGGGTAAGTTGAGGACTACCTGTACTTTATCACTTTTTTCCTTTTGGGGGGGGTCATCAAGTTTTTACTTGTCAAAAGGTTGCAAAAGGGGATCACAGTGTGACCATCATAAATATGAATCAGTTGCCAAGCATCCAAATATAAATCACATGATCCTGGGCATGCTGCAATGGTCGTAAGTGTGAAAAATGGTCATAAGCCATTTCAGTGCAATTGCAACTTTGAACAGAGTTTTTTTTTGGGGGGGGGGGGTTGGTCATCAAGCTTTTGACACCTTGCTAGGTGGTACTTGAATATTGCCACATCCTAAAAGTGGTACAGTCGGTGAAAAGGTTGAAAAGCCCTGCACTAAGAAGCCACACATCTTGTGATATAGTTATAGTATCTTGTTTCTGTACAGCCTCCCTTTGCAACTGAGGCCTCTTTCCTATGCCCTGCTAATTTAAGGATCCAGTTTGCACCAGGTTCTCCAACTTCATGGAGGCCTCCTGCATTGTAGAGAAATCGCTACTTTAACACCAAAATAGTTGGTTTCCTCAGGTATTGGTAGAGGAAAAGAGGCACAGCATCATGTGAAAATTGTAGAACAAAGAGGTTGCTTGGCGGTGCTTGTTACATTATCACCTAACAATCTAATCAGAAATGGACCTGCTTAGCTCTCTAAAAAACGGCCCTTGCTTTGTGTGTGAACTCACACTAGTAGGTCAGTTACAATTCAGTGTTTTGTATAAACACAGAATTCATTCAGGAAGCAGGTATAGTCACTTTGTGCCAACTCAGTTGAAGAGTAAACAGACCATGCCTTTTTTGTGTTTAGCAATAGTCTCTGAGCAAAAGCTTTACTTACCCATTTTACTTTGCTTTAATTTGCTTATACTGAAAGGGCCTAAAATATCTTGCTGTAAATACTTCTATTTAGAGCTATGCATTTTAATGAAAAACATTTGAAACATTAATGATAAATCTGTTCCATTTCAGCATTTGGTCTTAAGGTACTGGACTAGAAAGTAGGAGACTATGAGTTCAAGTCCTGCCTTAGCAATGAAAGATAGCTAGGTGACTTTGGGCCAATCACTCCCTCTCAGCCCAAATCACCTCACAAGGTTATTGTTGTGGGGAAAACAGGACGAGGAAGGTGTGTTGGACATGTTTGGGGATTTTTGAGATTTTTTTTTATAAAAATAGTAAAGGAGGTGTGTATATGTGTATATGTATATGCATGTTTACACACACACATACAGTATATAAACTATTTTTTATTGATGCTTTGGTTTTATTCTCTTTTGTAATAATTAGATCATATTGACAATATACCATGATAGCTTTTTATAATGTGTATGCTACTGATGGTAGGAACATTCTGTGTTCATGACTGATCATACTCATCGTTTTTATTCTGTTCATTTCTTGTAGTCTGGAGCTCTGACTCTCAAAATCATGTCTTTTTAATACAGCTGTGGATTGAACTAGTGGTATTACTTCTGTTACTTGAAGCAGTTGCATTGGGTCCAGCAATGTGTCACTAGGATGAAAAACAGCAAACTAGATCCAGTTATCTTTCTGGATCAAATGCAGCATGCATAAATGGCAATTTCATGGCATTTGGAGAGTCAGGAAATTAAGTTTCCACATCTGACTGGTGACTTTCTCCCAGGACGCTAGCTGGCTGCTGTTAGAAGCTGCTGTTGGGCCAGATGGATGGTAGCCTGCTCCAGCAAGGCATTTTTTTTTTCATTCTTTAAAAATAAGTTATATAAAACATGTTGTTTTTAGATAAACAAAGACTAGGATACACATATTAGTTAATTACCTAGATCATAACAAAGAAACATTCAGCCACCTTAAGTGGAAAGAATAAAAAGGAATGGAAAAGTTGTAGCAACATATTAATTTAAAGATAGTGTATTTTTCTCTATTTTCCTTATGTTCAGACCGGGAATACCATTGCATAAGTAAACCTGAAAGCAGGAAACATGGCTGCAAACTTCCAGACATGCAGAAAATGAAAAGTTGCACGTATGCATGAAGATAGTGAGGCATGTAAAAGATGGCATGGCTGGCAGAAAAAAAAATGAGAAGGAGCATTCCAGATTGTAACTTTCTTTGACCTTCCAGCATCCCTCACTGGGGCTGGGGCTTCTTGGATTTATAGTTCAGCTACATCTGATGGGCTGCAAGTTTCCACTTTTGTATCACAGCTTCTCCTTAATCTCTCATCACCACTACCAATATTTCATTTCATTTCAGTGTGATCAGAAAATTAGATCACAAGAGTGCTGCAATGTGAGATCAGCTCCACTATGCCCTGAGGCTTTCAACAGGCTTTACACACTGAGCCAATTAACTTCACTATCTCAGTTCATTTTCTGAAAGACAGGGAAAACACTGCCCCCGGAAAGTTGCATTGTGTTTTCTCTAGGGGCAGAGTGGGTTGTTCCCTACTTGTGGAAACTTCTACTTTGTCTCAACCCTGACCCTCTAAACTAAAGGTATTGTGGTGCTTTGCCACTGTTCCCTCATTGCTAACCCCAACCCTAAGGGACAGCTTTGCTTTCTCCTCAAGTCATGGGTGTGTGGTTATTGGCTGTTTACTTTTTTAATCACTGTACAATGAGAGGAGAATAAGAAAAAAGGCAGGGAACTGGTTAACTGCCAGCATTTACACTCCCTTGTTGGTTAACTGGAATGGGAGAATTGGTCATTTTGCAAATGGGTATCTATGCAATGAGTATTTATACATATTTATTTATACACTAGCTGTACCCGGCCACGCGTTGCTGTGGCTCAGTCTGGTTAAATGGAAAAGAAAGAAAAGAGAAAGCACACGTTTGTAATATGTTTAATTTCACAATGCTTGTGGGTATATATACTCACGAAATGAACGCTATGGTAAACGACACAGCTCAATTCCAACGCAATGTCACACGAAATAATTAAATCAAAATGAAAATAAATCGAAATCTATGAAAATTCAATTTAACAATGCAATCGGAAACATTGAAATGGAATCGTAAAATTGGAAATTTGGAAATCGTAAATGGATCGTAAATCGGAAACATTGAAATGGAATGGTAAAATTGTAGCGTGTGTTGTTTTTACGTCCAACAGATGGCGCTGTTTTTCAAAAAAGTATGTTTTACCTGTCACAGGTGTGACATCTATATAATATTAGGTATATAAAAACACACGCGTATTCGAATTCAAAATTTCAAAGCAATCGGTGAACTTTCGGAGATTTAAGATTTTGAACAAACAAACATTTACACTTTTATTTATATATAGATTATTCATTTGGGCAACTTTATGCAAAAATATGGGCATTTATGCAATAAATGCAATGGGCATAAATGCATAGACAAAAGTAATTAATAATAGATGCAATCATGAGAACCTCCCATCAATAAAGGATAGCTTTATCTCTTACCCCAGTGGTTTTGTTGCATATAAACAACAGGCTTCTAGTCAATCTTCTCAGAAAACATAAAATATTATACTTCCATGCAAAGCTAACATGTTCTTTAGTGATTTGAACCTTATCAGCAGAAGCCAATTTGCATCTGCGCACAGAGTATACTGCATCATCTAAGCATCTTTCTATAAGCCCTTATAAAATGCTTGATAAACTGTTGCAAATATTGATCATATTGGTGAAACTGTAAGCAGTCTACCTCCCATAGAGTATCTTACTCATACTTAGTCATCTATTGTAACTTAGAAACTGCATCTAAACATTGCTCTGCTTTAGAATTTTAGTTGATTTCCAGTTAAAGAGTAAGGTTTCTGGAATTGAGGACAATACCTAGGAAAACTAATTCTGAACTCACATTACAAAAGACACTTAATGAAACAGCTGAATATTAAAGGTCGCTTTTAATTCCATGTGTGTAAATATCATGGAAATTATTATTCAGTCAACACACCTGAAGATCCCAGACTGAAAAAGACTATATCTGAGTTCTATAATAACCTTTAAGTTTAATTTCCACAGAGATTCCTGTTCTTCACTTAAATATTTTCTCTTCACTTGGAAATTTTCTTGTGAAATAAAGAATGGTTATTACAATAGCTGAGACTGTTTCTTAATTGCTACATCAGCCCACGTAGCTAGGGATTCTATAATTAGGAATAATAAAGTTAGGGATTCTACTAAATGAGATCATTTAACATCTTCCCACCATAATTCCCACCCTGGATATATTATCTTTTATTTTCCCTCAATGACTCTACCTGAAGAGATGTTTAAATCAATACTGTGGCATGGTATACATGCTTTTTGAATAACTAAAAATAGGATCTGTGGCTTGTATGTGTATGGTGCAGGTGTATGACCATGATCACTATATGTGGTATCTGTTATAGGTTGGACTTAAGATGCTATCAAGCTAAAAAAAAATATTTTTGCAATCCCGATAGAATGTATACATGGAACTAGCCTACAATTGCTTTTATTTATTTTGTAATTTGTTCTACTTATGATCCATCAAGACACCCAAATTCTTTTTTAGTGGATAGAGTAGTTTCCATCTTCCTGGTACTGTTGTCCTTGATTTTTCCTACTTAGATGAAGGATGTGTTACTTAAATTCATCCTATTTGATTCAGGCATTTTTCCAGCCTATCAACTATATCTCCATAGAGAAGGGGCCACCACAAAAAGGCCCTTTTTATGGCCCCACCAGATGTACAGCTTTAATCAATGGGACCTGTAATATACTTTGCCTTCTTGTCCTCATGGGCTGGGTGGATGCAATAGTGAAGAGGTGGTCCTTCAAATACCCTGGCCCAAGCCAGGGTATTTGGGATTTAAAGATGATAACCAACACTTTGAATTGTACCTGGAAGCAGACTGGAATATATGCATGGAGAATGAGGAAAAAAGGCTCACAGCCCTTTGAGGAATAATTAAAAAAGCTTGTTATACTTAGCTTAGAGAAAAGAGGACAAAACTCTAGACTGTCATGCCAAAGATGAATCAAACATATTAACTGTTATTGCTAAAGGTAGGACTACTTCAAGAGTAAGGAAATGAAGCCATAAAATGCATTTGTGAAACAGCTCATCTCACTCATGGGAGATGTTTAAGCACATCTGTCAGGGATGCTATATTTGCATTCTAGGTCAGGGCTTTTCAACCAGTGGTATGGGTACCACCTGTGGTACATCGGCACCTGGCAGGTGGTACACGACCATCCTAGAAAAGTGGTAGCAGGGGAGGGGAATGAGCTGAACCGGTGGCAGCACTGCACAAGCCTGAGCGAGAGATGGCTGGAGCTGCAGGGCTGTCAGGGCTCAGCGGAAGCACCAGGATCAGCGCCAGGCTCCAGCTGGAGCTCTGCACTGATCCTGGCGCTTCTGCTGAGCCCAGAAGAAGCGCCAATCAGCTGGAATGTTGCAGCATCTCTAGGGTCTTGTGATTTACATTTAGATGCTTGGCAACTGATTCATATTTATGATGGTCACAGTGTCCCAGGGTCTTGTGAAGTGACCAAAACCTGCTGCAACCACCCAGCAGACGGGGGGAATAAAAACCAAACACCCCCCCCCCCCACGCTGCCAATCCTCAACAGAAATGCTCACAACAATGAAAACCTTGGACAGGAGGAAGAGCACTGCAGGTGGGCAGGCAGGTGTCTTGCTTGGCTGTGCCTTGGGGGGCACTTTTTTCAGTGCCATTGTAACTTCGAACAGTCACTAAGCGAACTGCTGTAAGTTGAGGACTACCTGTACTTTATCACTTTTTTCCTTTTTTTTTTTTTTGGTCATCAAGTTTTTGACACCTTGCTAGGCGACTGGTGGTACTCGGATACTGCCATATCCTAAAAGTGGTACAGTGGGTGAAAAGGTTGAAAAGCCCTAGTCTAGGTGACTTCTGCATATTTGATTCTAGAAGCAAAATCTAATAACAGAATAATATTTGTTATACTACATTCTGCTTGAGTGGAATTTTAGCCCACTTGCCTAGAAGAATGTTTATTGACTCAAGGCAGGAAACTCAGGTAGATAAGACACTCATATTCCAAATATGAGTCTGCCAGAAATAATAAAATATACTGAAGAAAGGGAATGCATGATATTTGATGCAGAATAGATCAGTAAAGAAAGAAGAAGGTCATTTTTAAGCTAAAGCTATGTTTCTGGACATGCAATCTGATGAAAGAACATTGAAGCAAGTTTTTAACTTGAGTAATTTATTGACAAAATTTGCACAGACACAGCATCCCATACAATAATTTATTTTTGCTAATCTCCAATTAATTCTGAAATCTGTACATAAAAAAAAATCATTTGAGATTTGTGTTAAGTTTGCCAAAGTTTTATAAACTCAGGCAGTAGATGTCAAAAGCACACTCCTATAC
Organism: Protobothrops mucrosquamatus; assembly: GCF_001527695.2. Taxonomy (NCBI): domain Eukaryota; kingdom Metazoa; phylum Chordata; class Lepidosauria; order Squamata; family Viperidae; genus Protobothrops; species Protobothrops mucrosquamatus. Next base: position 436,005 of record NW_015387042.1, read on the forward strand.
CTAATCTGTTTTTAAATTGTCAGATGTTGAAATAATCTTTTCCTGGACATCAAACAAACAAAAAAAATTCTTTCCTTTCCAGTTCAATTCAGTGTCTTATTTTTATCAAATGTAGTTTCTCACCCTCTACTGCAAAGTAAAAAATTTGTTTTATCAAAACAATGACTCATGAAAACTCCAGATATTCTTATTCCAGCAAATGATGTCCAGATGGAAAATGTAAACCCAGAGAGTTGACAGTTTGCTCCCATCATAGCCTTATTTCAAAATGAGAAAAAGACTTTAGAGGGAAAAACCAGTAACTCAGATTAGTTTTTTTAATAACATTGAAATAATAATGAGAAATATATGACTATTTTTTTCAGAGTTGGGGAAAAACATTCTAAAGGATTTCTAAATCTGTAAGCATCACACCCCCTCCCCAATAATTTGTTCATTGGAAACATGAGCAACAACTTTCTAAAGATTTACCAGAAGGAACAACCAATGACTCATTCCACTGCTTATACATGACAAGCAGGAGATGAGCTGTCTAGGTAGGTGGGTGGCTAAGTTGCACGATTCATTTTTGGCATCCTGAAGGCTGAGGCGTGCTTCTCCCTACGGTGGCTATATGCTCCTCACCACAGTAGAATGATTCCTCCCCCCCCCCCCAGCATGCTTGGTCTCTTGAGAATGAGAGATAGCTATGAATAAATTAGAATATGCTTCTTCATAATAGGCACTGAGGGAAGAACGGATGGAGGCTTGTATCTTTTACATGAATCTCAACATTATTTAAATTCTTAAACTCAAGGCAAACAGTTGCCCTTTAAAGAAGTATCTATATCTAGCTTGACAAATTAATACCTGCCCCCATGGGAATCTTTTAAAAAAAAATGGGTGCTGCGAATGGATTATTCACATTTTTAAAAGGGTACACTACTTACGAGTGAAATGTTCAAAATGAGACTCATTGTGTTGCTAATTCATAGCAAGGGTTAAATGAGTGTTCTTTTTTTGGGGGGGGGTGTCTCTTAAGTGGCTGACCCACCAGGCTGAAGATTAGTAGAGATCATCCAGAAGTCATTCTAGTTTGCCCTCCCCAGATTTCCCTGTGTGAAGGATACAGGTTTCCCAGTCCCAACCCATGAAAGTCCATGTAATTGCTGCAATGAATAGAATATTGGTCTTGGCAGAGAGGTAAAGATTAGATTCCTTGCTCAATTCAGCCAATGCTCTTCTATTTGTCAACTAATCCATCTAATTTACTTTGCAGGAGTCTGTGTGGGTATAACAAACAGTATCCTGGAAGAAGAGCCGGATGCAATGCCACCTGTTCAGTTGCTGGTCTCTCTTTCTCTCCCTCCCTCCCTTTCCCCCCTCTCTCTCTTTCTTTTTTTCCTTCTTTCTCTATAATCTCAGAATGTTTCCAATGGAGATTTTGAGGATCTCTTAAAATATTGCTGAACTCACATAATTTTGCATGAGAGTGATGTCATCTTGTTATAATAGCAGGCTTCCTGCTGCTAATCTCTGCAGCATAATTAAAGGGTAACTTTAACATTTTATTCTGTTTCAAGTCTTCATGCTTGCAAGTTTCCTCTCCTTGTATTTAAACCCTACATGCAATTATGTATGAAACCTATGAAATTGTACTGAATCTCCTCAATTTTGCATAATGCAAAACATCTACAAGTTGCATAAATCTTTGTGTCTGGGCAAAATTGAACAAAATTGAACAAAACACATACATCTGCACATAATCCTTTTAGTATCATGGTGAAATAACGTGGGAAAACCTGTTCTACTTAGATTGTAAATATTGGCTGGGTGGTACTACTAAGTCCTACTGCCCTGGAAAAGATGCTACGTTGCTGTCATGAGACTTGAATGGTGCTGAAAGATAAGTGGTAATTTCAGATATGTCAGATCACATTCCAACATGATAAATATCTAATGTAAATAGATTCTCAGGAGGAGAACATCTGCCCTCATGGGTTTGAGTCATGTGATATTAAGAGCTGATAGAAATGCTGTTATCGGCTGAATTTACTTACACAAACCAGAATAAACCAACCAAAACACTAATGTGTATGTTTATCTTACCTTGGGGGGGGGAATGAACTAATTTGAGTAATGTGTTTTTTCATTGTAACCATCTGATATATAACTAGATGGCAATCTGTCAAAACAGGCAGACACATTAGTGGCCAAAGGTTGATGGGTCTCTTCCTACTGCCTGGATAGTTAATTTGCTTGTTGTATTTCACTGTTTGACCAAATGTCAGATTAGGCAGGATGCATGTCTTGTGATTGTGTTGTACAAGATGTTAGAGTTTGCCTATGAGAGAAAACCCACACGTGTAGAGACAATTCAAAGGGTTGCAATTGTATCCCAGAATCTCAGAGGGGGGCTAATTTTTATGGTTGTGCAATGCTTTGGAAGAAATGCTTTGGAACAACACTATAGTGATGCCAGCACCCTCTCTCTGTGGATGATTAGACATGCCTTTTTCACATGATCATGAGAAAAAGAAGCAGATGCTTTTATGACTTGCAGACAGATGCGATGGTCATGCCTCTGTGTGTTCTGAACGGTCTCTTCCAAAGTGTTTCAGAAGCACGGTGCATCCTTAATAAATTTATCCCTGTGACTAATTTAGGAGGAGGGGAAGAGAGAGAGATACATTGACAGAGAGAGAGAAAAAAACACTAAAGAAAAACAGTGACTATTATGGTTGATTGAGAATTTCATCCTTGCTTTACTTAGTCTAGATCTTTCATCTTAACAACTAGAGTCTTCTGAATCTTCTAATTGTCTTCAAGAGTCAAAGGTGGGCAGATCTGACAGAGTATCCTGGCCAGTCTGGCATCCCCTAAAGTTGATGTTATTGCATAGCCCAGAACGCTGAACAAATGTGGGTAAAAGATTGATTTTTTAAAATGGCAATAAAATAGCCCTAGCTAGACCAGCATGGGTTGCGGGTTTGGTTGATCTCTGCTTCTTTGGTGAGGATGTACCATCATGTAGGTAGGCCAGGGCTTCATGGGAAATGCAGGCATTATACAGGTTGTGGTTGATCCTGTCTTGAAAGCAGCTCACCAAGATGTCCTCATGCCAGTTGAGGTGGCATGCCAGGTCTTGGAACTCCTCCGTGTACTCGGCTACAGGGCGGGGTCCCTGTCTCACCATCTTTATGCGATCTCATGCCTTCCGATTGACTAGATGGTCTTCGAACTGCCACCTCAGGGCCAACATGAGGCAGTTGAAGTTTCGGAGCTCTGGGGCATTGGAGTTGTGCAGGGCTGCAGCACCTTCCAGGGCCAGGGTGATGACCCTGACTCTAGTTTCCTCACTGGGGAGGATCCTCCTGTACACTTGCATATAGGTGAGAATGTGAGCAAGAAAAAATCCCAATTGCTGGGGATCCCTGTCAAATTTCACCCCGAGGGGGACCAGCTTTGGTTCAAGTTTAGGTTGTGGGGCTTTTCTCTGGCTGCTTGGGGAGCATTTACTCCTAGGGGCCTGGCCCATTGAAAGATGGCTGAGGTGGTCGCCACTGTCTAAATAGAACTAGCCACTTCTGCTGTGGTCTCAGTTGTCACTGACTTGTTCTTGCCTCCCCTAGCTCCTTCAGGCTGTTCCTCACCTCTCTCTTTGCATTGCTTGGACTTTGCTTTCAGGTCCTGAAATGATTCCACCATGAAGTGCAAGGCTTGATTCAGGATGTGGTCAGTTGGGTCCTGCTCCCCCTCGATCTCCTCATCATTGCAGAGTAATTCCATCTCATGCCTCCAGCCTGACTGCCCAGATGAAGGTTACACATTGGGCTCTTCTGTCCCAAATCGTCTCTCTTTTCCATGGATTCCTCCATGGCTGCTGTCTTCTCCATCCATTCAGCAGGACTCTTTTCTGGGTGAGTCTTGGTGGCGGACTCTTCCCAGCACGCAGACCTCATCCTGCTCGATGCCATGGAGCGACATGATGTGCAAGGTACCCACTGAAGGGGCAGACACCTCTCCGGGTTGACCACTTTGCAGATCTTGCCTAATGTAAGGTCTTGCCTCAGCTAGTACTCCCAAGAAAACAGAACTCTTGAAACCGGCATAGTTTCAAACAAGAACTTTTATTGAGAGATAGTGAAAGCAGACAGGCAAGGCAAGATCTGAAGAATTCCCATGCAAAACAGCGTGTTAAAACTACCCTTTGCAAACCCCTCCCCAATGACCAACTGTCCAATTCATTTCCAGCCAATCCACAGGTGCGAAGTTATTATGAGAACCAGAGCAGTAAGGGACGATTCCCAGGTGTTCCATTGTCTTTACCACAGCTTGGAGATAAGGCAGATGGCCCCAGGCACATTCCTCCCCCTTCTTCACACCCAGAAAGATACATCAAAGATAGATAGAACAAAGTAAAGGAAATACATCAACTAACCCCACTCCCAAATGAGAGAAACCTCCCCCCTCCCTCCAGAGCAGAGCCCCAAAAATGAAATGGAGGGGACCTGACAACCATCCCATTTTCAAACCTGATCTTCCTTTAGTGGTTTCACCCATTTCCAATCTCAAAGTTGGTGCTATTCTGTTCAGGATTTTGGAGTTATCTTGCTGGTATCCTGAGCCTCTTTTTGTGGAGTCATAGAGCTGGAAGGAACCATAAAAGTCATGTAGTCCAACCCCCTGCTCTGGGCTGGTTGTATCAGACATCTTTGATTGAAGGTCTCTAACAAAGAAAACTTACTGTGTTATGTGACAGTCTATTCTACTAGCTGATAGCTGCTGTAGTCCAGGCATTTTTCCTGATGTTTTGCTTGAATGTTCTTCTTTGTAATATTAACCAGATGTTCTAGTCCAATCCTTCTTTCATGGGGCAATTTTCAGATATTTGTAGACTGCTATCATGCCTTTTCCAAATCATCTGTTCTGTAAGGTAAAAATATACCAAGATCATTTAACTGTTCCTCATACAGCTTTGTTTCCAGATGCTTCACAATCTTACTCATCTTCCTTGAACCAGGGCCAGCAGCTTCAGGACTACTGGAAGAAAATTTGCTTGCCATTGCAAATATAGAAAGACTGAAAACAAATTAAATCCAACAAGAAGAGGACATCTGAAAAAGAATGCACCATTTCTGGGAAGAACAACATCCCGAAGCAGAAATAATGTTTAGATCAATATTGATTTATAATATGAAATAAAGCATTAACAGAAGTAGAATCAGAATTTAGCTCAATGGCGACTTACTGAGTTCAAATTTAACAGTGAAATGATTTCTTCATTTGTAATTTAAGGCTTATTTTATATGGAAGAGTTAAAAAAATGTTTCCCAATTTCAGTCTTCAGATTTTGAATTGTTCATAGGTGTCGGGAAAAAAATGTGTTTATGTGAAATTATGAAAGATGTGCCATGACATGCAGTGCAAATCCGGAAGTTATGCTCTTGTGTTTTGGCATCTTTTGCAAGGATGTGAGCTGCACTTTTTGTGTCATGAGATATTATGTCTCCTACCCCACCCCTGTTCCTCCTGGCAGAGATCTGTGGATCGTTCTCAACCATACACATATTTTTTGTAGATAGACTTTCCAAAAAAAGATTGAGACTGGATCCTTTCTCCTTCTCACTAAATTAATCTCCATGCACTGAGTTAGTCTCCTGGTAAGAGACGTAGATATAGCCACATATTTGCTTGGTAACAATAGTGAAGTGATTTGCTATTGACATCCTGGATTGTTGAGTTTTCTTTTGTTGGTAGTGGTTTTCCCAGTTTGACCTATAGCTTAAGTAGATCTGACCAAGCACACTTTTGTTAAAGACTGTGTTAGATGTCAGGTAGGATCAGGTAGATGCTGCCATCTGGCTGGGCATTTGGGAGGAGATGAAGACATTGAATCTGATGAAATTATAATCCTCCACCTTTTTTTAAACAGGATGGAAATATCTTTGCGTGGGCAATTCATAAATAGTATGTGGAAGTAGTCCCTTGTGTTCTAGTACACAATAATGTGTTGCAAATATTGACAGTTTAGCTGGGTAGGTTACATAAATCAATGTGTATGGATGACTCATGTACTTGGCCAATAGTAAAGTACACTGTGAATGTACTAATATCATAATATTAACTTATTTGCTCCTTAATCCACAGATCTAATGAAGCTAAATAATTGGAGGTAAGCCAAAATTATACATTGAGAACATTAAAAAAAGAACCCTCTTCATTCATTAGCTGGTAACCTAGTAAGAACATAGTTTGGCATTCTGGTACAAAATGAGGAATCTAAAAAGGTAAACCTGTTTGAATTTAACCCTTGCAGTAAACTAAATTATTGAGCTGGGAGATGGTGCACTTTTATAGATTTCATTGGGGGTTTTTAGACTATGTTGCTTTCTTGGGGATTAAGTGAAATTGCAATACTTTTAGAACTGGAAAGGATTATTAGCCAGATTTCTGTAGAATCATACACCCCTGAAAAAATAACCTATCCCATCTTGTTGTTTTAAGCATCTCTATTAGTATGTCTAGATATTATTTTTCCTGATCATCTTGTCAGATAAAGCCTAAGAATGTTTTCAAATTATTCACAAAAGTTTTGAACAGTTAAAAGTTAATTATTTAAACTGATGCCAAAAGCATGAAAATATTTTATAGGCCCTATGCTGGGTTCTCAAGACATGATAAACCCTAACCCAAGATTAACAAAATACAATTACAGGTAATCCTGTATGACTTTATAACAGTTCATTTAGTGACCATTTGAAGTTATAACAGACCATTTTTCACACTTATAACCATTGCAATATTCCTATGTTGTGTAATTTACATTTGGATACAATACAATACAATAACAGAACTGGAAGGGACCTTGGAGGTCTTCTAGTCCAACCCCCTGCTCAGGCAGGAAACCCTATACCATTTTAGGCAAATGGCTGTCCAGTCTCTTCTTAAAAACTGGTGGTGATGCTGTCTAACCCAGAGGCCCCAACCTTTTGGGCACCAGGGACCAGTTATATGGAGAGAGGTTTTTCCGTGGACTGGAGGGGGTGTGGTTTTGTGTGCTGCCGGCATCCTGTGGATGGGGCTTTCCTTGTTTGTGCGGACCGGTTGTTGGCATGCTGCGGCGCGGTACTGGTCCACGGACCGGGGGTTGGGGACCCCTGGTATAACCCACATTTTTCTATCTTATCAAGTAGTAGGTTGTGATCTACTTTACCAAATGCCTTACTGAAATCCAAGCAAATTATATCCATAGCATTCCTCTAGTCCACTAATTTTGTCACATTGTCAAAGAATGCAATAAGATTTGTCTGGCATGATTTGTTTTTGACAAACCCATGTTGGCTTTTGGTATTTGATGATTCATTGCTTGATTATCTTTTCCAGAATCTTCCCAGGTATTGAAGACAGGCTGATAGGTCTGTAGTTTCCTGGAACCATTTT
>NW_015387042.1:445338-448167 GCF_001527695.2 Protobothrops mucrosquamatus
GTTAAGATCACACTTGGAATACTGCATCCAGTTTTGGTCGCCATGACATAAAAAAGATTTTGAGACTCTAGAAAGAGTACAGAGACGAACAATGAAGATGATTAGGGGACTAGACAGTTAGAACAATTAATCAGTGAAACAACTTGCCTCCAGAAGTTGTGAATGTAGGACAATAAGCAATAGATGGAAACTAACCAAGGAGAGAAGAGATTGGACAACTATTTGTCTGAAATGGTATAGGGTTTTCTGCTTGAGCAGGGGGTTGGACTAGATGACCTCCAAGGTCCCTTTCAATTCTGTCATTCTGTTAAAAAACCTCTGCTGCCAATTCATTTCAATTTATTAACAAATGGTCAAGTAGGAGAGTTAACAAAAGTACCCAATTTTACTGTAGCTCTAAAAAAATATCAGTCTATTATACATTTCCTGCCGTTTGTTATATTTCCAGGAATTTATTTATTGAATGATAAAATTCACTCAGAATCCCTCTGAGAGTAAGATAGATGGTATCTAAATTTGACAAATAAAATAAATAAAAATAAAATAAAAACCAGATTATTTTAGTGTTGTGTCCAGTAGCATTTTAACAAGCTATAGCAATGTCAAAATGATGATGTATATAATGATTCATCTTGCAGATACTACAATCATATCTGTATGAATGTATATAAATCAAGGCATTGCACAATATATATGCCATCCTTTCCAGAGATATGTCCTAGCTATACAGGAAAGCAGAAGATGTTAAATAAAGTGATGAAACATATGTACAGGACATTTAGAGTTAATAATTTGCCTTTTCAGGAGCTGTGGGTAACTTATATTTATCCATTCCAATAGCAGAACGATATATCCCTATGGAAACTCAATTATATCATCTGATGAACAAGATAATGTTTATTTGCTTGTTTCCACTTTGGCCTCTTCTTCTGAGGTAATACATGCTCAGTCTCCAGGTGACTTAGTTGCTGATCACTTTGATAAAGCTCAGTGACCATCCTTTGTGTTTGAATTGTTTTAGCTTAGCCTTCTATCTTTGTTCTTTTTGCTCAGCACAATTAGTTCCTTATTTTATGCTTCCAACTGGTATATAAGATTATGATTTCTTGTGCTTACTAGCTATAGAATACAGCTTTTACCACAAGAACATGGGGACTCAATCACAAGGTTTGGACACTAAAAATCTTAACTTCTGGGCTACAAGTTTCAATATGTTCTTTCTGCATATTTGGATTTAAGGATCTGTTGAAGGTTTGATTTTCATTGCTTGTGTAATTAACAGTCCACAGGCAAAGAGTTAAAGTGTCCGGGCCTTGTGTTCAAAGTGCTGCCTTGTTCTGGTGGTAAAAGCTGTATTCTGAGGCCAGTTTATATATTCAACTTAGGGTAAAATAAGACTAGACTTCTCATTTTATATAGATTTTAACTTGTCTTAGTCAATGAAAAGCAATGTTATTTATCTTATTCATTGCTAACTATGTGTGTGTTTGTTTTTTACTAACTTGCACTTTTACAACATGTGTCCTCTTTCTACTAATACACTGGCAGTTACCTTGGTAAGAAGTATAACTTTCTGCACTTTTTTTGGGTCAACATGTCCTTGCTCAGCTGGAAAGAGAAATTGATTTTTCCTGTGGCATCAGCTGTGGTATTAGCTTACTGATATCTCCTTATTAAGCTGAAACCTATGTGGTCATGAACACCAGCACACTGTAATTATGTGTAACAGAGGGGTGAGGGTTACGAATGAAAAACATTATGCATTACATTATTGGATCTGGACTGATTTATTATCAGTTTGTTTATGTGCCTTCATATCATTGTTGAGCCCCCTGTCCCTGCAGTTTTCTTGATGAGGTCTTTCATTGCCTAAAGCTGAGAGGGATTAATAGGCTCAAGGTCACCCAGTTGGCTTTGTATCTCATGCTCTCCTGGTGTCTAGCCTGCTTCTTTAACCATTACCCCAAACTGACTTTTTAAGGGACCTATATGTGGAGGAAAATATTTTATAAAGATTATAAGCCCCAACTTTGAGACTTACTGGAGATTGTCCATTTCTGATCTGGCGATTTGACTGGAAGAGTTTATCTTTTGCCACTGATAGTTTAAAAGAAGAAATGTATGATCTTGCATAGATGGTAATATTTTCTCTATTTTAATCAACGTGCATTTAATACGGTGATTTGAATTTTGTCTCTATGGTTATTTGTGCCTTTTAAAGCATGACTTAAATGTGTAGAGCTGAAGCTATTTTCTGAAGCTATGGTCTGGATCAGGATAACAGTTCATGGGCTGTAGTATTGTAGTAGGGAAATTCCTACCGTGTCTCTGACAAAATATAGGGTCTTTGGCTTTAGGCTCATTACTTCCTAAGAAGTTTTTAAGCTGACAGTTCTTCTTTTTAAACCTCATTGGCAGCTTGCAGAATGCAGAAGAGTCTGCCTGTAGTGAGATTTCAATGTAAAGGATTGAGTAAGCTTCAAATTTTAATCCAGAAAAGAGGTTAGCAGAAATAGTCACCATTCTAGCCTTCTGGGCAGCATTTGAAAAACCAGGTTTAGAACAAACTGAAAGATTAAAGACTCTCTCAGTTCATGCTGGAATGAATCATGAATATGCAGTTCTCCTTGGTGGTAATGTAGAAGTGGTTTCTACCATTTTCCCCCCTACTTCTCAGTAGAAGTAGCCTATAATTCCTGCTAGAATGCTACTGTTAGTAGAATACAAAAATGGAGTCTTGAAAGTCTGCAGAATTTCTTTCTTGCCCCTCTAAATTCTGAGACTCAAAGCAGGGTTATTTTAAGTTTCTTTTCATATTCCCTCCATTCT
>NW_015387042.1:448506-458722 GCF_001527695.2 Protobothrops mucrosquamatus
ATGTAGGGATGTTAAAGCTTTTTGGATTAAGATTTGGTGGAATATTCAACAGATTTTTAAGAAAAAGATAAAATTTACACCGCAGTTATTTCTTTTGGGTATTATGGATAATTTGGATCAAAAAGAAATGACACTGATGTTGTATTGTATAACAGCAGCAAGGACATTAGTTGCTCAAAATTGGAAAAAAAAGATATTATTAACTATGGATGATTGGAGACAGAAAGTATCGTATTTTGCAGAGATGGCAAAAATATCCGCGTACCTGAAGGATCATTCTCAGGAAAAATTTATCTCAATATGGAGAAGATGGATAGATTATATTCAGAGAAAGTATGAACTGAAAAATTATTATGTAGCTTTTGATTAAAAACTTAGAAAAAATTAGGTATATTATATATTGATATAACTTACAAATTTTTTTTTGTTGTAATTTAATGTTATTTTAGAGTCACAGAAAATTTTGTACTAGTGTGTAGTAATAATGAGTAGTTTTGATTAGTATTGGATGAATGTGCATTTATTTCCTAGATTAGCTTTGGGAAGTCCTGGGGGGAGGAGGGGGGAAAGGGGTAGGTTAATATTATAGATTTATATGTATATATATGTATGATTTTCTAAGGAGGTGCCCGGTGATACCCCAACTGCACTGACGGGATGGTTGAGGGAGAAAGGGAGGTAGGAAAGAGGGAGGAAGGAGGAGTGGTGGTAGGATAGGGAGGAGGAAGGTGTAGGCAAGTGAGAGGGTGGTGCGGGAGGGGGACACCGGACACGTCCGTGAATGTATTGATTGGTGTTGACTTTTTTTTGGTTGATATTGTGATAAAAGATTTATGTTTTTGTTTTTCAATGAAAAATCAATAAAAATTTATTTAAAAAAAAAAAAAAACAACTATGCCAGGCCGGCCGCATGGAATAGATGGGTTTTCAAGGCTCGGCGAAAGAGGCACAGGTCCGCAGTTGTACGTAGGTCGGGGGGTAGGTCATTCCAGAGGGCAGGAGCTGCCACAGAGAAGGCTCTCCCCCTGGGGGTCGCCAGCCGGCATTGACTGGCCGATGGCACCCTAAGGAGGCCCTCTCTGTGGGAGCGGACTGGTCGAAGGGAGGTATTTGGTAGGAGGCGGTCTTGAAAATACCTAGGTCCATTGCCATGGAGTGCTTTAAAGGTTGTTACTAACACCTTGAAGCGCACCCGGAAGGCCACAGGCAGCCAGTGCAGCTCGCACAGGAGAGGTGTTACATGGGAGTATCTAGAGGCCCCCAAAATCCCTCACGCAGCCGCATTCTGAACTAGCTGGAGCCTCCAGGTGCACCTCAAGGGGAGCCCCATGTAGAGAGCATTGCAATAGTCCAGGCAGAAACAACGAGGGCTTGAGTGACCGTGCGTAGAGCATCACGATCCAGAAAGGGGCGCAACTGGCGTATCAGGCGAGCCTGATGAAAAGCCCCCCTGGCCACGGCCATCACATGATCGTCTAAAGACAGCCGAGCATCCAGGAGGACGCCCAGGTTGCGGGCCCTCTCCGCGGGGGCTAATGACTTGCCCCCGATAGCCAGAGATGGAGCCAACTGGCTATGTCGTGACGCCGAAAACTACAGCCACTCGGTCTTGGATGGGTTGAGTCGAAGCCTGTTCCTCCCCATCCAGACTCGCACGGCCTCCAGGCACCGGGACATCACTTCCGCGGCATCGTTGGGGTGGTCCGGGATAGAGATGTACAGCTGGGTGTTATCTGCGTACTGATGAAACTCCACCCCGAAACCACGGATGATCTCACCCAGTGGCTTCATATAAATGTTGAACAGGAGAGGCGAGAGGACCGACCCCTTTGGTACCCCACAAGTGAGGCGCCTCGAGGTCGACCTCTGCCCCCCTGCCAACACAAATTGCGACCGGTCCAAGAGGTAGGAGGAGAACCACCGTAAAACAGTGCCCCCCAACCCCAACCCCCCTAACCGGTGCAACAAGATACCATGGTCGATGGTATCAAAAGCCGCTGAGCCTCTATCCCGAGCCTTCCAGAGATCATCAACCAACGTGACCAATGCCGTTTCCGTGCTGTGCCCAGGCCGGAAGCCGGACTGGCGCGAGTCTAGATAGACAGTTTACATACTCTTTATTATCCTTTACATGTTCATTCATTCATTCATTCATCAACTTTATCTCTCCAATTCTCTGCCTTAAGCTGAGTCAGCCAATCAGTTCAGATCTGCTATATCTCTGCATTAGGAGTGTGATTGGATGAGTCAATTAATGATCAGGATTACCATCCTCATAGGGGATGGCGTATTGTATCTCTAAAAGTCTCACATGCTCCATAGACTTGGTCCAATCAGGAGGTAAACTCAGGCCACATATTCTACAGAATCATAAGCAGCGAACCTTTCTAAGGGGAAAAGACTAGATGAAACTATTCAGATCTGCTGCCCATTTTAAATACATTTTCCTGGAACATAAGTATGCCACTCTGTTTAGACATTTACAGGTTTATATTACTGAAAATATGCCTAGATTCCTCTCTATAATAGCTCTTTTCATTGAAACAAATTGCCTGTCACTTTTGTGGAATTGGCCAGAGTAATTCAGCTTTCACAATTAATAGCAGCACTTTGATTGGAGGTGGTTCAACGTAATGGAAAGGGTAATTGAGCCTAATGTTCAAGTGCTTTTCCTGACAGTGCAAGGGGATAGTGATCCTGTTGCTACAGGCGTGACGAGCATCTCTTAGGATGAACAATGTGACCTGAACAAGGTGGTGCCATTTATTTTCTAATAAGCAAAGGATAGCCTATTCAGCAAGAATCATACCTTCATAATTCCATTGCAAATGTCATAATTGTATAAACTGGAGTAAGCGACAACATTCTTAACTCTTTAGCCATCTTCTGAGAACCGAATCTCGAAGACTCAACAAGCTGCAAACAGAGCTTGTGGTTAACAGAGTGCAAAATGGGTGCTGTGTGCTCCATTTCTAAACAGACTTGATTGGAAGTAAACCCCATTTAACACAGTCAGACATACTTCCCAGTAAACATGCTTAGGACTGGGTTGGATCAAGTAAGTTAAACAAAGTACGAATGTTATGATTCACACTCACCACTAATAGTGGTGTTTCCTGTAATTTAATGAAATTTAATTCCCTTCCCTCTATGTTCATTCTTCATAGCCTAAGCAACTGTAAATTGATATTATTGATGCTGAAGAATTTACAGAATCATCTGAGTACAGGACATCAATGTTATTGTTAATACTCCTGTATGAACAATGACTGCTGCACTGCTCAATATCCTGAACAACATCATTCAGTCAGTGCATCTGAGAATTACTCTGGGCAATTCCACAAAAGTGACAGGCAATTTGTTGCAATGCTTGGTGGGATGAGGTAGTGAATTCAGGGCATGTGTCTGCTCATTTTCTGGCCACAGGTAAAATGCATTTTATCTTGACTTCCAAACTGTTCAATCATCACGCCAGTGCTACAAGAAATAATCAATTGAGACAATAAGTTCCTTTTGCTTCAGTATACTCCAATCAAAGACAAGCAATTCTATCCACCATCTCTTTTCTCTCCCATCCAATAGGTCTTTCCAGATTTGGAGAGAGGAATTACTTATTCCTGCCTTCAAGCAGTGTTATGTGCATCACATTTTAGTTGGAAATGTGAGGAGACAGACACAAGTCCATGACTTCTTCTCAAATTTCATCCTCACTTTTGGGGCGTTAAGTGCACTAGTTTTGCAGCATTATAATTACTGCAAGCAATTTTATATTAGACTGGATGTCCAGTGATACATCACATCGATATGTTCTTATGCAACTGATGTATTGATTGGATGTTCATTCATCCTTTACATCTGAAATGTTCTGATTTTGTCAGTGTATTCCCAATTGGTTGGATACAGGCTACAATATGTTGTCTTGTAAGATAGTTTCTATATCAGTAGTAGGATACAAGACCAATGAAAGCTTCTTAATACTGGACCAATTTCGATACAATCTACAGTGGTTTATGGGAAAATGGATATGAAAAAGAAAGGAAATGTGCGCAGTAAAAGAAGTGATAGGATTAAGAATGAATCAGTGCTAAATCAATGTAGACTGGATGCAAAATAAAGTAACCAATGAGAAAGGAGTTAGAACAGCTATGTAGCCACTCAACTCCAGCAACCTGACTCTGTGGACAGCATACAAAAATTGCTAGAAAAAAATAGAAAAGAGGAACAGCACACACAACCAAAACAAAACAAAACCAAAAATAAATATATAATGTGCACATTGGATGGATGCTACCTGATAAATAATTGCTCTATGGGGAGTGTAAAGGGAAATAGAAAACATGCTTCTACAGTGCATCAAATGCTATCCAGATGATTTGTAAGATGGATAGTCCAGGTATTGTTCTGATTCTCTTTTCTTAATAATTCTTTATCTGGATTTGAATGGAAAATCCTTCTTTTAAAGGACTCTATAAGTTAAAGTCTCTGTCCTGAGACTCAGGGGCTTTCCCGATGTGTGTGTTTGTATAAGCTTTATAAAATATATACCCACTGAGTAGGATTTCAGATACTGCTTATCCTAATTGTGAAAGTGTTCCATCTCTGAATTAGCTGAGTGCCTTATGTTCCTTCTTGGCACCCTTTCCATGTTCTGCAAATGAAAATCAATTATAAAATTTCATTGCCACCAACCCTATGTGCATACACACACACACATATACAAACACACAAACACAAGAAAAAAATTAATCACATAGTTGTATGGCTGTAAAGGAAAAAAAACCAGAGTGTAACTCAATAAAATAACATTTAATTGGAAGGAGAAAAGTCCTTTCTCATCCAATTGAGCAATGAATTTGGGCAGGTAGCCCGGACTTGGTAGGAGAGTTAAAATTGCCAGGATTTCCACAATTCTAATAAACCACAGGCAGACAGCAAACAGACCTCTCACAGAATTAATTTAGTTGCACATTCTTCTCCTCATGACCCAGTAATCAGATACGTGAGGTGACTGCTATCATGACTCATTAAACTAACTAGTGTCCAACTTCTAGCTAAGATTTATTGAACTGCTTTTATCCTGGACTTTTAGTTGAAATGTGAAATTCTGTGTAAAATGAATCCTATCAACATTACCCCACATATGCAAAGGCAAAAATCCAACCATTTACTTAACCACACAGATGTGATGGCTTATGATTGGACTTTATAGAGTATATTATATTGACTAGAATTCTTAGATTGCATTTGATAAAATTAGGTTAAATGATGACAAAGAAATGGATGAAGCCAGGGCACAAACTAAAATATTTCATTAATGTATTTTATTTTGTTATATACTACCCAGAGTCCCTCTTTGAGGGAGATGAGTGGTTCAGAAATGTGATAGTAGATAGATAGATAGATAGATAGATAGATAGATAGATAGACAGACAGACAGACAGACAGACAGACAGACAGACAGACAGATAGATGTCATGGAAGATTTGAAAGTCATACACAAGATACATATCTACATACATTTCAGTTTGGGGATATCTGGTTAACCATTGTTGGATATCTCTGTATGATGTAGCCATTTTTCTTATCTCCAAGCAAACTGACATTAGAATAATTTGATCCAATGTCTTCTCCTAACACAAGTCTCACTATATGCACAATTTGTGCTGCTTTCAAAACTGCTCATCATCTCTTGGTTATTTCTGACTGCTGTGTACCTATCTCTCCAATCACCACCACCTTGTTTCCATGGTTATTTTGATTTGTCATGTTAGACTACCTTAATACCAGGTGAAGGCAGCATCATCAATATTGTGATAGTCAGGTCTTCTCAGCATTCTTAGAGAAGTCATGACCAACCATTTTTTCCAGCTGTATATAGAGGTGCTGTAACATTAGCAACACAGATCTCTAGAGAAAGGAGTAGATAAGGATTTCTGAAAAGCTAGCTGTAAAAGTTCTGATGGATGACTGAATCGTTTGCTCAAGCCGTAATTGAAACTTGCCTTTTCCAATAGCCACAGCCCATGTAAGGAGCAGTTTTTCCTGTCCACTGGAATACACCAGACACTGCATTTTCATTTCTTCCACAATATTTGTTAGCCTTAAAAGTCATCTTGTTAGTGATCAGCTGTATAGATGGAACAGGCATGATTTATGCTGCTGTGCAGAGTGAAGAGAATGATGTTAAACTGACTGTATGAATTGCCTTTTGGCAATTGAAGGAATTGTTAAATATTCACACTACATTTAATTAACAATACTCTGGGGAAAATAGCTTTGTGGCCTTTTGTTGAATGTCTTAGTTTGCATGGGGGAAACTCGTTTAACCATTTACCAACAGGTCTTTTATACAGATTTCATTTTTCAGATAGAATCTCTTTGCTTCTTAAATATTATGCTCAATTTGTATTCTTCTTTTCTAGTGAAACAAGAGTGCATTTTAATCCTCTTGCAGTAGCTGAGAAAATACATGTCTGTAGCTTAGCAAAAAGTATAAAAGGTTTTGTTTCACTGTTTGATGTGTTACCTGGCCCCAGAAAGCTTAATATCACTTGTTATTCTAAGATTTCTATTCTGTCAACATTTCCCTGGGAGTAAGCTGAATTCAGGGGTCTAGGATTGTGCTGCAAGTATCTTGTTTTATTTTATGATTGTCCATTGGTGGCAAGTGACATAATAAATGGTCATTTGTGTTTCCAAAAGTGGAAAAAGTAAACAGTGCATCTTTTTCCAAAGGCTAAGCATAATCTAATACCAGCAATATCTGATGCAGGTATGTCATTCCAATAATCTCTCAATTCTGTTTTTTTGGGGGGGGGAGGGGGGGAGAATGACCTTGTAATTTATCCATTGATGACAAATCACCAAATTAATAGAAGAATAAAATAACAGACTTGGAAGTTTTTGCGCATGGCTCCTGGACCTCGTTACCGGTCCGCTTGATGGTCCTAATTGGTCAAACTGCACATTAGTTGTTCTCTTGATGTTATTCAAAGCTGCTACTCCGTTGCTTGCTTCCCTTCCTCCACTCTCCCCCTTTGTATGTGGAGGAGGAAGGGAAGCAAGCAATGGAGTAGCAGCTTTAAATAACATCAAGAGAACAACTAATGCGCAGTTTGACCAATTAGGACCATCAAGCAGACCGGTAACGCAAAAACTGACCAACACTATAAAAGAGACTCCCATTTATCCATTTTAAGCCCTGATGATGTCGGTAGTTGGCCGACGAAAGCTTGGCGTTAGATTAAACTTTTTTAGTTTAAATTTTTCCTGGTGTTCGTGTTTATTTGTTCTTCATAATATGACTTTACCTAGGATTCGTGTTTTTAATGAAATTAGCAGTATATATATGGCTTTGCTTGTTGTGTGGCTCAGTTGCTGGCATGCCGGAGCCCAGTACTGGTCCATGGACTGGGGGTTGGGACTCCTGTTCTAAAATATACTGAATCTTCTTTCTCTTTCATTTTCAATGTCAATCAATCCATTTTTGCACAATCTAATTTTTTTTAATTAACTCTTCCTCCATTGGTAAATCTTCATTTTAACAATGTTGATCAAATACAAATCTTGCTGCAGTTAATACTTGTAAAATTAGATGTATACACTCTTTCTCATAATTTCCTGCAACTATGCCTAACAAAAATAGTTCTGGCTTAAAATCTATGTTTTTTAGTGATTTTCTCTAACTATATGTGTATTCTTAACCAGAATCTTTTGGCTTTGGGGCATGTCCAACAAAGATGGTAATAAGTGCCTAGTTTTTGTCTACATTTCCAACAATTGCTTGATATGTTTTTAAACATTTTTGCTAACCTCACTGGTGATAATTGCTATCTGTAAAACGTTTTGTATAGATTTTCTTTGTATGCCACCACTTTTGTTATTTTAGAATTTTTTTCCCAAAGGTTTTGCCAGTTTTCTAGTTCTATGTTATGTCCAAAAATTATTTGCCCATATTATCATTGTTTCTTTAAATTGTTCCTTTTCCATCTTTAAACTTAACATATATTTATAAAGTTTCTTAATCAATTTTTCATCTGATATCAGTAGTATCTTGTCAAATTCTGTCTGTTCTTTATAAAATCCAAAATCCTATACCATTTCAGACAAATGGTTGTCCAATCTCTTCTTAAAAACTTCCAGCATTGGAGCATTCACAACTTCTGGAGGCAGGTTGTTCCACTAGTTAATTGTTCTAACTGTCAGGAAATTTCTTCTTAGTTCTAGGTTGCTTCTCTCCTTGATTAGTTTCCATCCATTGCTTCTTGTCCTGCCTTCAGGTGCTTTGGAGAATAGCTTGACTCCCTCTTCTTTGTGGCAGCCCCTGAGATATTGGAACACTGCTATCAAGTCCCACCTCATCCTTCTCTTCATTAAACTAGACATACCCAATTCCAGCAACCATTCTGTATATGTTTTAGCCTCCAGTCCCCTAATCATTTTTGTTGTTCTTCTCTACACTTTTTCTAGAGTGTGAACATCTTTTTATATTGTGGCAACCAAAACTGGATGCAATATTCCAAGTGTGGCCTTACCAAGGCATTATAAAGAGGTATTAATACTTCACATGATCTTGATTCTATCCCTCTATTAATGTAGCCTAGGACTGTGTTGGCTTTTTTGGCAGCTGCAGCACACTGCTGGCTCATATTTAAGTAATTATCCATTAGGACTCCAAGATTGCTCTCATAGTAATACTATTATGTTATTCTGCAACTACTGTATATCACTGTTCCATCAATCAAATGGGAACATAAAGGCTCTGAGGAATAACAACCAAGGACCAGGGAGGTTTATTATTGCTATAATGTACAATGGTCAATTGGAATGGATTTTCCTACCATGATATGATGTTCAGACTGCAAATCAGACAGCATTAGCTCAGTGGGGGCAGGCATTGTGTATTCTTATCCTCAAGACATGATGAGAAAGCTTGAGCAAACTGGTCATTTGGGCCAGCCCACCCTCTCCTCCCTCTTAACTAACAGATGCACACAGATGGTATAAACTTTGTTATTAAGAGACATCTTGCTTTACATGAATATATGTTTAGTGGTCCACTACTTTAAGCCCACACAAGCATCACCTCCCAATTTTTTAAATCATGCAATCCCTAGTATTCTGCATAAGAGGTGATTACTACAGTAATCATATAAATTAATGTAATAAATAAATGCATGAAAAAGCACAATAGGGCATCTCCAAGGGAGGCTACAGCAGGCCTCACAAGTTGAGGGTCTTTTTGCAATAAATAGAATGATATCATGAATTAAAACTTTTATTTCAAAGAAATAAAGTTAGTTGATTAAAAAAATTAATATCGGTCTTAGAGTTCTCTACTCAGTATTGCCATTGACTGAGTCTCTGATATTAATGGACATAAAACAATGGTGGTACAAGTCTCATTTACATAGAATCCAATGAAAGGAATCTATATTCGGGACTTCCTGTGGCGAGGCGCCGCCGACGGGGGCTTTTTCCTGAGCCTCCGGCCCGGGACTGCATCAAAGCCATCAAAACAGCGTGGATCAGCTGTTTTGCGGCTCGGAACTCTCTCCCCGGGCAAAGGGGAGAGAGTGAGTTTGGCTGGGATAGGGGTTGAGTTCCCTAGTCCCCCCAGGAGCGTTCCTGGGGGGATTTAGGTGAGAATTCCCCCGGAGTCCTAGCCTCTTCTCCGCAGCTCGGTATGCCTTCGTTCTTCGGAGTGAAGCCAGACGTCGCCGCCACGGCTGTTACATTGTAGCTGCTTGTGAGTAACTTTTAAAACAGACGGAATCTGACAGGGGATTTTTATTTTAGTTAAAAAGTGACTTTAACTCGAAAATTCTTTTGGGACTTTTTGCTTGCTATAAGTGAAAGTGACAAGAAAATGGCCGCGGATGCATTCCTTTCTTTTTAACAAAAGGAAAACTTTCACTTTCTTTCCGGGTATGGATTTTACTGGATTTTAAATTTTTTTTTTTAGTTTAAAATCAAGTTTTTCAAGCTTACATTTGCAGTGACTTTTAAAAGAAAAAAGGAAAAAAAGAAGGAAAAATAATCTGGCAGAATGGCTTCAAAACGTACTGTTCCTGCGTTATCTAAAACAGCTATTTCTTCTCCTGTGGTGCAAACTCAACAACAAAAACCTAGATCTCCCCCACCAACACCTCCTCCCTCCATTACACTTAAAGATTTACAAGAGGCTTTAGCCAAGTCCTCATTGCAGACTTTGAAA